>NW_005187768.1:41747-59839 GCF_000239375.1 Pundamilia nyererei | reverse complement strand
TGTGTGTGTGTGTGTGTAAAAGTCACACGATTCTCTCTCTGACTCTATTTCTATCATGCCCTCCCTCCCTTCATCTTTAGTAGAGGGAAATCCCTGCCCAGAGGGAGGAGGGGGTGAGGGAGGGTGAGCCAATGAATGTTGTGTGCATGCGTGAGAGCTCGAGAGGCAAGAGGGTGATGTGAGAAAATGTGAATAACTGTGACCTGCCAGTGACCCGGGTGTTGTGTGTGTTTGTGTGTGTGTGTGCCAGTTTAATGAATGGGAACCTGTGACTCATCAGACTGGCTTGCTAATAGTGAGAAGTCCTGAGCTGAAGTTAAGGATGATTGCTAGTATGTCACATACACAACACAA
This sequence comes from Pundamilia nyererei, assembly GCF_000239375.1. NCBI lineage: Eukaryota > Metazoa > Chordata > Actinopteri > Cichliformes > Cichlidae > Pundamilia > Pundamilia nyererei. The sequence continues at coordinate 59,485 of NW_005187768.1, read as the reverse complement.
ACAAAATATCAGTCACACACACACACACACATTCACACATAGCTGGCTGTCTCCTGTCTCTACAGCCCAGGCAGTAATCTGTCACAGTGAGGGTTTACATCACTGTTTCCTGGTGGTTCCTGGAGCCCAGCGGTGTTTGAGGAGGGGGCAGGCATCCTGTGATGAGCAGGAAGATTCAAGATTTTTTGCTGGCTATGCACTCAAAAGCCAGTCAGCTCGACACAAACTGTGCAGCGCTCAGGAATTTCTTAATGGGATTTAGGATTGCCAAAAGCAGCATGTGCTCTAAAAGCCCCCAGCAGTGTTCTGCCTAACCCGCCTCACTATCAACTATCAGCTCTTGCCTTTATTCCTCGAGCGAGGAGGAGGAGGAGAGAGGGATGTTCTTTGAATTCTCTGGAATCTCTGAGTGTTACAAACCAGAGCACTTGACTGTTTTTATTTTATTTGTTTTTCTCCCACTTAGTCATTGTGTGTATCCTTGTGTTTTGCAGCTGGTTCTGGATCCCTGCAAGGACCCCAAACCCCTCAGTCAACCACTAGTTCAATGGCAGAGGGGGGAGACCTGAAGCCCCCCACACCAGCCTCCACCCCACACACGCAAATGCCCCCAATGCCTGGTGTAAGGTACGATTCAAAAACCAGCGTCGTGCTTCTGTGGCGTTCGTACTAAAATCTCCACCTGTGGTGAAATTGGATCAGAGAAGCAAGAACTGGAATACGAAAAACAGCAAAATATGCTTTAAAGTTATCACTGATGGGGTTCTGTTCACATGTACACACAAACACCAGACTAGTCAACAGGAATATGAAAGGATTATAGTTATAAAGTATGCACTTTGGGCTTAGAAGACTACAGTAAAAACTGTCTTCTGTGTCTTGTTAGAGGGACAGACAGAAAACATTCAAAAAAAGAAATTAACAAGAAAACTTAGAAAAGTCTTAATTACTATGAATTTTTCACATTCCACATTTTGCTAAAAAGCCATCTGTTTTCCTACAGGAGTAGTGTTAATCTACAGGATCCCTTTGCTGATGGCGGAGACCCGGCGTTTCCCAGGAGGAACGCCATGACTCCCAACTCTCAGGGCTATCAGCCTGGGATAGGCACCCCGGAGATGATGGGGCGGATGGGTCCCTACGAGTCCAACAAGGACCCTTTTGGAGGCATGAGGAAAGGTGAGCACCGTCCACGTAACCAAACCCCAGATTCTGTAAGGGTTCGTTCATAGCCATAACTAATATTATGTTTATTTATTTTTAGCAGGGGAACAGTTCATGCCACCCGGCCCCAACAGTGGAATGGGGGAACAGTATAACAGAGGTCCACCAGGCCCAATGGCCAACATGCCAATGAGCCAGAGGCAACAGTTCCCGTATGGATATGAACGAAGGTAAATGTACTATAGTTGTAAATAAGATAAGATGATTGTGATCTGACCTGTGCCATTTCAGTGTCCTTTTCTCTTTCCGACTAAATCAAATCACTTCATGATTATTGCTCGTTGCTTTTATAGACAAGAGCCAGGCATGGGCCCTGATGTCAACATGGGACCAGGAGCTCCTCAGCCCAACATGATGCCTTCTGGAGCTGACACAGGGATGTACTCGCCTAGCCGTCCTCCGCCACAGCAACGGTCTGTACCATTCAGGGCAGAGACTATTCTGTATAAAGATTAAACGGAGAGACATGGTTGCATGTCAGCATTTTGTCAGTAAGATCATTGATAGATTTAAAGATATTTACAGAGTTTCTTATTGTAACTGAATCATTTACTGAAATGAAGAAATATAGTAATCTGAGTGTGTATTTTTAGGCATGAGTCCTATACAAATCAGTTCCCTGGCCAAGGAGCTCCCCCTGGTGGGCCTTACCCAAATCAGCAGCCAGGAATGTATCCACAGCAGCAGCCAGTAAGAACAGTTTGTCCAGCATTTGCAGTACTCCTATTATTACTTGGGTTTCTCTTTTCAGTGTTCATGTAATGTACTATGTTCTGTTCCAGCTGAACAGACGTATGAGCTGTTGCTAAAATTATTGTGCTCAGTTGAGGATTGTAATGCTTAATTTCGTGTGCTGACAGAACTACAAACGTCCTGTGGATGGTGGGTATTGTCCTCCTGCCAAGCGCCATGAGGGAGAAATGTACAACGTTCCTTACAGTGGGCAGCAACAGCCAGGACCCCAGTCCTCGGGGCCCCAGGGCCAGCAGGACATGTATAATCAGTATAATGCATACCCTGGAGGGGAGCGCCGACCGCCAGGCCCACAGAACCAGTTCCCCTTCCCCTTCGGACGGGATCGAGGGCCGTCATCTGCAGGCCCCAATTCTCAGTCTCCGATGCCTCCCCAAATGATGGCAAGTCCCATGCCTTCAGGCCCCGATGGTTCCCAGGGCCCAATGTGGCAGGGCCGCAATGAGATGGGCTACCCCAACTATCCCAACCGACAGGGACCCCCTGTGTCGGGCCAGGGTCCCGGCTACCACGGCATGAACCGCTCAGAAGATATGATGCCATCAGATCAGCGCATGAACCACGAGGGACAGTGGCCTGGCCATGCCAACCAGCGACAGCCTCCGTTTGTCCCCGCAGGCTCCGGACCACCCATGACCAGATCCCTGCCCTCCACCTACTCGGCTTCCCAAAACCACATTCCTCAGGTGTCGAGCCCAGCATCCATGCCCCGATCCATGGAAAGCAGAACGTCGCCCAGCAAATCCCCCTATATGCATCCTGGAATTAAGGTGCAGAAAGCTGGACCTCCAGTTCCCGCGTCCCACATTGGTCAGGCTCCCGTGCAGCAACCCATGATCCGGCGAGATGTGGCCTTCCCTCCTGGCTCTGTGGAAGCTACCCAACCCCACCTGAAACCCCGCAGGCGGCTCACCATGAAAGACATTGGTATAAAATGTGATTTGCCTGATAACTTGTAACATTACACATGTAATAAACAATATGCTTATGTCTACCTGACCTGGATTGACCATTTGATATTTCTCAGTTTGCGTTAAGACAGCTTTCAGATACGAATTGCGTATTCACACTAGGTGACACAAGTATGTAGTATGTATTGCATGTAGTATGGAGTTAAAGTCCCAAGATTAGTAAACCTTTTACATGTTATTTAAAGCTGCAGTGACCGATCATGGTTACTTTTAGTTATATTCATTCTGTTTCTATTTTCAAAGGCACTCCTGAGGCTTGGAGGGTAATGATGTCATTAAAGTCTGGCTTATTAGCTGAGAGCACCTGGGCCTTGGACACCATTAACATTCTGCTGTATGATGACAATAGCATTTCTACTTTTAACCTTTGCCAGGTAGGTTGCACACATCCACAACCTGTTAGCATTTGTTTCTGTCAACATTTCAGAATGACTTGTCAAATGTAGTGACCACCTTCTTTGCTTTCACAGCTACCTGGATTTCTGGAGCTGGTAGTGGAGTACTTCAGACGCTGTCTCATTGAGATCTTTGGCATCCTTAAGGAGTATGAAGTAGGAGACCCTGGCCAGCGCACCCTAATAGACCCCAATGCAGCTGAGGACTCTGATGATGAAATTCCTATGCCTGAGGGCGAGGACATGAACTCGGACGAGGAGGACGAAGAGGATGAGGAGGTAGAGGAAACAAAGATCAATCCTGACACTTCTTCACTGGTCCAGATAAAGGAGGAGGAGGAGGAAGAGGAGAACTCCCACAAAGATAAGTCTTCAGAGGATGAGGAAGATGAGAAGGAAAGGGAGTCTTCTATCAAGGAAGCCAATACCTCTACCTCAGGGTTCTCCCACGACCCCAGTATACACTCGGAAAAGCCCAAACAGGCTAGCAAGTTTGATAAACTCCCCATCAAGGTGGTGCGGAAGAAGAATCCCTTCCGGCTAAACCGCTTGTCCAAGCTTGGGCAGCGGCAGAGCTTTGACAGCGGCCTGATACACTGGAGCGTGGGTGGTGGTGACACTACTGAGCACATCCAGACCCACTTTGAGAGCCGGATGGAGCTTCTCAAGCAGCGAAAACAAACAACAGCGGCTGCTGACAACCGCAAGAAGGTCAAGGTGAATGGGACAGCGGCAGCAGCAGAAAACCCAGAGAAGCCTAAATCCAGTGGTGACGATAAGGTTCGGCAGCAGCAGCCCCAGTTTTCTGAACCTCACAAGTCTCCAACAAAGACTACCACGCCTCCTCTTCCCATTGGCGCACCAGTCACTGCCACCATTGACGATGTACTATCCGCTCGCCCGGGGTCGGTCACGGAGGAAGTAGTTCGTGGAGGTGCCGAGGAGCAGAAGGAGAACGGCAAGTATTTGTTCAGCATCAACCCCGATCTCCAGAGCCGTCGCAACATCAAGATCCTGGAGGATGAACCTCACAGCAAGGATGAAACGCCACTTAGCACTCTATCAGACTGGCAGGACTCGCTAGCTCGGCGCTGCATCTGCGTCTCCAACATTGTGAGGAGCCTCTCCTTCGTTCCTGGCAATGACCTGGAGCTGTCCAAACACCCTGGCCTCCTGTTGCTGTTGGGCCGCCTGGTGCTGCTCCACCACAGGCACCCTGAACGCAAACAGGCGCCTGTTACCTACGAGAAGGACGAGGAAGACGAAGGCGTGAGCTGCGAGAGAGACGAGTGGTGGTGGGACTGCCTTGAGGTGTTAAGGGAGAACTGCCTGGTCACTCTGGCAAACATCTCCGGCCAGCTGGACCTTTCTATCTACCCAGAGAGCATATGCCTGCCTCTCCTTGATGGCCTGCTCCACTGGGCTGTGTGCCCTTCAGCAGAGGCCTTGGATCCCTTTCCCACGCTGGGGCCCCACGGCTCCCTTTCACCCCAGAGACTGGTCCTCGAGACCCTCAGCAAGCTCAGCATCCAGGACAACAACGTCGACCTCATTCTGGCCACTCCGCCATTCAGCCGCTTGGAGAAGCTCTACGGCTCGCTCGTGCGACTCGTCGGCGAGCGCAAGGTGGCCGTCTGCCGTGAAATGGCAGTGATCCTGCTAGCTAACCTAGCCCAGGGTGACAGCCTTGCAGCGCGAGCGATCGCTGTGCAGAAAGGCAGCGTGGGCAACCTACTGGGCTTCCTGGAGGACAGCCTAGCGGCTACGCAGTACCAGCAGAGCCAGAGCTCCCTGCTACAAATGCAGGGTGGACCCCAGTTTGAGCCTACTAGTGTGGACATGATGCGGCGGGCAGCGCGGGCTTTGCACGCCCTGGCTAAGGTGGAAGAAAACCACTCTGAATTCACTTTGTACGAGTCGCGGCTACTGGACATCTCGATGTCCCCACTTATGAACTCTCTGGTGTCCCAAGTAATCTGTGATGTACTGTTTCTGATCGGCCAGTCATGACAGCCGTGGAGAGGTTTCAGCTCTGCCTCTTTCTATTCCCCCTAAACCACCTTTTTGTGTGTGCGCGTGCGTGCGTGTCTGTTAGTTGCGCGTGAGTGACAAAAGCAAAACTTTTTTTTTTAGTTTTTGTTTTGTTTTTTTTAATTTATGCAAAATCAACTCGGATTCCACTGTCTTTCTTACCCCTGCTTCTCTCTATAAGGAAGGAATATCATGAAGTAGCTGTTGATTTTAAACATCTGAAACTGAAAGAAACTGGCAAAGAAGAACAGACTGGGACCCAGGCATAGGACAGAGTGTGCTGCTGCCCTGTAGAAAGGACTTTTTTTTGTTTTTGTTTTTTTGTTTTTTATTGAAAAAAAAATCTCCAGAAAGAGAAAAAAAAAAAGAAAAAACTGTAACCAAAGTTGCTGTCTCGTTTACAGTGAGTTTGGGGGATACACGTGTTCGCTTTCTCCCTCGGGGGAGGTGGGTCGTCAGGGGAAAGAGGGCACAGACTAAACAATATTATGGTTCATGTTTGGAGGCTACATAGACTCATGGACTGTGGTGTGGTATAATTGCTGTAACTTTGGATGCTATATACTCAGCCCCACAGGAACCACATTATTGGCTGTGAACAGATGTCTGTCATGGGAGGCCTGTGCAGTAGATTGTAGGACTTTTTTCTGTACTGTACACCTTAAAAACTGTAAACATACTGTAATAATACTGTTTCACACTGAGATCCGCTGGCTTGGCAGCAAACTGTAGTTTTTAAAACCAGTTTTAGTTAAATGTCGAGAGAGAAAAACGGCTTTCCCCCCAAAGTACGGTGAACCTACAACACCCCGACCTCTTCTCTTTGTCCCTTGATTGTATGACTTGACCCTTATATTCAAAAGTCACCTCTTTAGGACTGGTCCTCAACTCTAGATGCAGTCCAAGCTGCAGTGTATATATGATGTTGTACATTACACTTTCTCTTTCTCGACTTCTGTTGCTCTTCACCGTTTTTAATCTTTGACGAGTTTCCCTGCATCGAGAACGCCATGTGATTACTTGACGCCCGCCCTCTCCGTTACTTCAGCGCCTCACCCCGCTCGTATCACGCTGTGTGAGCGTGGGGACGGGGGTCGTTAAGCTGCTGTCAGATCCAGCGCCACCCCCTCCTCTCAGTAAACACAACTTCAACTTTCTGTTCGTCTGGGTGTAGAGAATATTAACACAAATCGGTTCCATTCGAGCTCCTTCATAAACGACAAACTAGACCTTGATGAAGAAACTGTTTTTATTTTATTTTTTTTTTCAGTGATGCGGATTCTGCATATTTGTATTTCAGATGATGTAGCTAAAAACTTGATGTAAATTCCTCTTTTTTCCTTTTTTTTGGCTTAATGAATATCATTTATTCAGTATGAAATCTTTATACTATATGTTCCACGTGTTAAGAATAAATGTACATTAAATCTTCGTAAGACATTTGCTGTGGATTTATTTATTATTCTTCTTGACATGGTTGAGGCCGCAGTGAATAAAGCCCTGAATTTTTTATTTGGCTCGCATTTCACTCGCGCTGAGACAATCTGATACGACTAAAGCAGCTCAGAGCGCTTGTGTTTTGCTGACGCTTTTGATATTTACACACGGATGCGGAGACACGGCACATCTCATCTCTGTGCAGTATGCTGCTTATTGAATGCACAGCCATGTTTTCCCATCCCTGTATTGATTGACATCTCACCCCCATGTTACAAGGCTGTCCTTGTCCCTGGGTCGCACATGCTGATATTTACATATATATTTACATTACTTGGGGAACAGCCAGAGCGCTTCGATACATACAGATAAGCTAGGAGCTGACATTTACTGCGAGAAAAGCTGACTTTTTTTCCCCTCCAGAATATCATCTGATGTTTTGACAAAAGTTGAATTCAGTTTGGAGACGGCAGAGCACCTGGTTTAATGTGTGATGGGGGGGGGGAGCACCCCTACTTATTTAGCTACAGCCGACAGGATAATGAAGTTTTAAAGTATTTCCATTCTTGTCCTCAACGGAGAGACAAAATAGCATCCATAAAAACAAAACAGTCGGCCTGAGCTAAATGTGGCACCAAGTACGTTTTCAAAGCCTGCTGCCGCTTCTTGATGTTGTTTTACTTTAGTCGTATTTATTCAGCAAGTCTCACTGAGATCAAGATGCAGGAAAAAAGTAAAGTCCCGGCTTGCTTTAGTGTGTGACTTTAGTGGAATGCTTCAAGGCAATGGATCTAAAATAACCCCAAGTGCTATAGATAAGTCCCAGAGATCACCTGCAAACTCAGATCGTAATAAAAGGAGAGATCTACATAAAGTGCAGCTTAAACGGCTCTAAAGGCTCACCAACCAATTTAGTATTGTACGTCTCACTCCCTACCACTGAACATTTGAGTTGACAAACGTTAACATGCTTTTTTCTTATTTTAAAATAATGAAACTGTACTTTGAGCTCAGAGACTGTGACTGAAATTGCACAGAAATCATTTGTTTGCTGATATATGTTGGGCTGTTTCAAATGTTTGATTTCAAATAATGTTGTTTTACATAGTTGCTCCATTTTTGCTCACTTGCATCTTGTAGTGCTAGCTAGATGGCTACATGCTGAAGTTCTGCAAGAAGAGCACTGACTGCTGTGTACATGAATACATGGCAGACATAAGAATGGGGGCCGGCTTAATGGTAAGTGGAACTGTGGGACGATTTGCAGGGCAAGTATCTCCTGGTATCACCTGAAAGCAATGCCAGGCTTTAGCACAAAATCAGCTCCCTTTATATTAATAGGTTTTATTTGCCTAATTTGATTTAATTGATTATTGATCGAAGATGGCAGGTCACTGTTCTCGATGGTTACCATTAACCCCTGCATGGGATTATAGTGTTTCCCACAGAAGTAGACAGTGTTTGTGGGAACAGCAGGAGGAGGCAACATGCAAAGTTTGATGGTGTGCTTCATCCTTGGTGAGCTTGATCTACACATTTGGACCTACTTTTACTGCTCAAAGGGAATCACCTGATGGTTTTAGTCCTCTCTCTAATACTAGAGTCTTTACTTACGATATAAACAATCAAAATTCAATGAAAGAGGTGCTCATCATTTTTATATATTCAAGTGCATAGTGTGGAAGATGTCATAGGGCTTTGAGGAAATCGTATGTAAAGCACAATATTTATGAGCGTTTTAAGTTGTAAATCAGTCAGATTTGACCCAAACACGACAGGAAGGTTAATTTTGTCCCACTGTAATCTCTTCAAGTCATTTGTCAGTAATGGCACAACAGCAGAGCTCTTTATAGAGTCCTTGTAGGGCGGTATCATGCTCATACTGCAACTCACCAGTGAATTATTTATGGCTGTAGAAGTCAGTTACATCTCTGTAACGGCTCGTTTTGACAGTGACCAGTTACTGTACACATTGATTGGGGTTATTTTAGGTAAGTTTGAATAATCTTTGATCAACACCAAAGAGAAACTAAAGCCTAAGCAGTAATTTATAATAGAGAGATGATGTTTGTTTTAAGGCGAAGTGGTTGAGTCTGTGCTGAACAACAGACCTCGACTTATGGAGCCAGTTATGAACTCTTCTTCTCTGTCAGCATCTCTGTAGATCCCTACTAAGGAGAGCCATTAAAACAACCCCCAGTTCATCTACGAACCTACTCAGCGCCATTCATACCGCCACCTGAAGCCAGCTGAGGCCTAAAGACATCTGTCATGGATTTCTTTTTTCAAAGAGCCATGACAAACACTCTTGACAGCCAGTAGTAAACACATGCTGCCAGAAATTTTCCAGGTCTCTAAAGAGATTCTCGAGCCGTTATAATCACATCAACAAAGCACTTAACAAATCTCCCAAAGCCCCGTCCCACTCATCCAGAGAGTCTTCCAATGTACAGTAGTGCTGGCAGCACTGATTCCAGAGCATGTTGTGCTGAGCTGCGTACACACTGGAAACGATTCACTCGTCGTGCATCGCTTTGAAGCTGCCAGCCGGTCGCTTGCAGACATTCCAGGCTCCCGTGACCTTATAATGTATTTACTAGCAGGTTATACATGTCAATCACGGGTCGTCTTCACTCTCATTGACTTCAGTCACTAACCTGAAAGTTTATTGCAGGTCCGGTCCACTTTGCCTCACCAGCAGTTATTTGACATGCAATTGCATGAAGTTGCCAAATATCTTTCACCTTCTATGGTCTCTGGTCACCACGTTACTTCCAGTGTGGACTCGTCCCCTTTCTTTCCCTTCCTTACAAAACAGATTTTAGATGAGTAAGTACTTTTTGATTGCCAACATCTGCAGTTGTTAAAGCAGTAGATGATCATATGCAGCATGTAGAAGGTTGGAGCAGGTTTATGATGCTTTATATGCATCAAATGAGGAATCGTGTCTTTCATTTTATTCATTTTATTTAACATTTACACTCAGTATTTAATTTGTATGAACTTTTTCCTATAAGTCAGCCGGCTCCTCTCTCTGCTCTAAAGACACGGTGCCCTCATCTGGTCACAACATCAAATTACAGCGTGTATCTGCATAACTGCTGTAAAAGTATGTCTTACCCCCCCTCACACCAGTGTGACAGCTGGTGGGAGCAACTCTAACACACTCACTTCTTGTATTGGGCCAACCTTTATTTCTTTATACTTCCAAGGAGCCAGACTTTGTTATCTTTTTTTTTTTTTTAAGCTATCAGGTTTTTCAGTGGATATTGGCTACTTTTGAACAAATTTCCACTCCTTGTACTTGTACATTTTCAGAAAATGCGTTTTTTGTGTGAAGTCACTTAATAAATACCAAAGAAACTCAAGGGATGTCTACTAAATCTTTAGTTATTGTGTTCCTAACAGCCTAACACAAAACAATCTGTTGAACAGCATCTGAAAAGTCATGCTCTTAAGATCTAAGACAAGATATCTAGCAATGACCTGACACAGGATTTGGCATCTGGCTGTTCAGTTCTACTGTTGATCAAAGCCTCATCTGAGATGCTTTCAGTGGATCAGTGGCTGTCAAGAAGCCACTCTTTAGGAAGGGAAATGGGGAGAAAAGACTGAGGTATTCAAAATTACACAAAAACCGGACTGAAATGAAATGGTAACAGGTGGTATGGAGAGCTGAAAATATTATTTTTGTTTTATTTGTCATCATTATATATGCAGGATGTCAGGAGAGAGGTACAAGGCACAAGAGTATCTACAGTCATCTGTAAAACATGAATAAATCTGTCTTATGTCAATATACTCTACCGCTACTATTAGCCTGAATGTAAAAATCCTATTACACTTTTTTAGGATAGAAGTATAACTTTGTAATAATGTAACAATTTAAAGAAAGAAGAAACTCTGGATTAAACTAAAAAAAAAGGAGGGGGAAAAAACAAGGAAACTATAAGTAATAAATTATTAATAAACGTCACAACACTGACAAGGAATGGTGACAGCTGGATGCTAGCAAACATCTGTATTTAGCGAAACAACAGGTTACTCTGGCAAACCAAAAAGAGTACGACCAAGAATAACCTTCATACATTAGAACATAAATATATAATGTTTTTAAAAGCACAAACTACACGAATAAGAATAAAAAAGGCTGACTCCGTCACACCTGCTCCAGAAATGTCCGATAATTAGGTCAACAACGTCACTGCACGATTCAACCGCAAGGGGGCAAACTAGGCTTTTCTGATGAGGGCGCTCTCCCTCAAATAAACAATGATACATCGTGTGTGTGTGTGTGTGTGTGTGTGTGTGTGTGTTCCGGTCATTTACTGTCCCTCAGGTTGGGGTATGTTGATACATAGTGAGCAGCCAGACATGAGCCACCTTCTTCTCCCAGGAGTTTTGTTTAGCTCACTGGAGTTTGGACTTAAAGAGTTTGGTTTGTGGCATCTTGCATAAAAGGAAAGCCAGAGGTTGGAGAGGACAACCTTAATGTAGACATTACATATGAACCTTATTTAGTTAAATGATTTTCATATTGTCATTGTCCCTTTAATCAGAGTGAATTCAGGAGGGAGAACGTAAAGCAGGCCATTATCCCCTTGTGATAGTTTGCTTTGTAGCTCAGTGTACATGGGTGAATATGGATGCACAAAAAGTGCAGTTGTTTACTGTGGAGCACTAAGGAACATGGAAGGTTATCAACAGCTCATATGTATATTTTTTGTTATATTAAGTATAATTGATATGAATGATCCCACAGTTCTGTTGTAATAACTTCAAACTATATATGTGCCCTTGTCAAGACGATGGGTCAGATTGGGAATCAAAAGGGGAAGAGGAGGATCCAGAGGAGCCTCATCCTAAGTACTTTGGCTTATATCCTTTTTGTTAATCTAAAAGGACCTGAAAGTATCAATGAGCTGAACATGCATTTGGTGATGCATAAATAGTAAAGTGACTGTTACTTCAGCACTAAAAGCACAACATGTTTCATTCATAAAAGCACAACATGTTTCATTCATAAAAGCTTTTACTCTCCATCCAAGTGCTTTCTATGTGACATTCACAATAACAAATGCACCAGGAATTACTCAGGGTTATTTGTATATAAGGCACCAAATCTCAAACTAGAGGTTTATTTGCAAGGTTCAGTGTTGATGACAAGCAGTCGACCATGAACTGTAAGTATAGGAAAACAACGTCCTCAGAGACTTGATTTTGGAAAAGTATCTTCACTTCTGCTCCTTTATGATGAAATGTTTCAGTCCACAAAAAAAAATTAAATATCCACCCACTCTGTGTATAGATTCAATTTCATGTTGCCATTTTGCCAAAAAAAAAAAAAAGGTTTTGCGAAACAAAAAACGTGATCACGTTGTGTACAATTATCAAGTGTTCAGGGAGTTACAAGTGTTTTTCCTTTGATAGTGCAGGATGGTTGTTTCTGTCCTGATGTGCGAGTGATAGCACTCAGGCTAGCTGCAGAGCTGATGCATTTGTCTGCAGGTCAGAGTGACCTGCTGGGGGTAACAAGGACACACACACACGATTGTCACAATACATGCCAGGACAGACCAAGGAATAGAAATCTACTCCTTGTTAGAAGGGTGCTCTTGTGGACCCAATAGATCCACAGTGGGTCTTCTGGTGCACTTTTTGGGTCCTTTTAACTCCGTGCCATCAGGAACTGTCTCACAGCGATTTTAGCATTTTCTCTAGAAATCCAACTGACATAGTCTGAACAATACGTTCAACTCAAACTCAGAGGACAGTGAGTTTGCCGAGAAATTATTGGAGTGTCCCCTTACAACACGGCCACAGCTGAACCATGACTCAGCAGCTTGAGCCATCAGCTAAGACTTAAGAAAAAAATAAAAAAAAGTCTCCAGAAAGTAAATAGCCCAGTCTCCCGTCCCCCACAGGAAGCAATTGAGATGTTTCAACTGATCTGACTCAGGACATTTTGTAGGCAGGGCGTTTACGCACAGCTCTTAACTGAGTCACGTTTTCTTTAATCTGGGCAGAGCAAGGTGCAAGTCATCCAGGCTAATACATACAATGACAAGTGTTTACAGTAACTGGACTCTGTCGTCACTGTATTGTGTCAGAAATGTCCTGTAAGCACTTCCTTCTACAATTTAAAACAAAAACCAAAACAAACAGTCGTTTGGAAATAAGCTAGAGTAAGATTGTGTGTTCTCTGAAGTGGATCTTTGCATCAGGAGCAATTTCGCCCCCCAAAGAGTAGTTTAGCATCACATCATTTACTCACTAGAGGGCACCAAGTCTACATCCATAGACACAAGCGTTGGCTTTTAATAGTACCTCACAACTGGGAGATGAAGTCAAGACAGAAGACAAGATTTCAATTTAATTTATTTAAGAAAACGTTCAGCTATGTCTTCTTGCTGCACCTGTTGGTAGGAGAGACACTTTAGATACCAGCCAGATATAAACAGAACAAAGTAATGAGATACTCACCTTCTAGTATCTTGGACGTAGCTTGATTGTCATCCATTTGGCACGCGGATGCTCAGATTTTCTTGGGTTGAGATATTCCATCTGCTGTGGGGGAGCTGTGGTAGTTTGTGGCACCTGCTCGACCTCTTTGTCACCAAGCCGTCTGATAGCATAGCCTCCAAAGTGTTCAGGGACCTCATAGATCCTGGTGTTACTTCCATAGGCAGGCAGACTATGAACTTCCTGGGCTGGATTCCTGATTCCCCATGGTGCTTGAAGAGGGTTGCTACTGGTGGGCCTCCGCTCTGCGAAGGTGTAGCTGGGTTTGTAGCTCACCATCATGTTCGAAGTGGAAGACGGCATGTAGCCTACTTGGGTGTTCCCAGTATTTGCAGGAAGCCATGTGTTTCCGTATGATTTCCTAAAGCCATGGACGGCGAAGTCTCTAGCAATACTTAAAGGTTCAGATTTATGTTGAGTGACCCGTTTTGCAGGAGCGCTTGCTGATGTTTGCCCCCGTACAGCTGCACTGGCAGGTTTCTGTGCTACAGAATGCTGAGAGGCTGGTTTAAACAAGGAGCTTCGTGTAAGAGTTTGAAGAGATGCGGCGCTGCTGGAGCCAGCCTTACTAGTTTGGGGTGCACCACGCTGAAACGGCCAAGTCATTTCCTTGTTGCTATCAGGAAGGCTGTTCTGGTTTTGACCGAGTCCATTCAGCGAGTTCCCACTTGCAACAGAAAGGCTAAAAGAGGAGCGGTTTGGCACCTCCAGAGCATTAACGCCCTTCACATTTGTGTACCAGTTAGGTTTTGTCACCAAGCTGCTCTGCACTAACCTTACCAAGCTTTGGGCTGGTTCTGAAACAGTCTGTTTATAGCTGCTAGCAGAAAGCCTTTCACTATAGCCTCTGTTAACTGTAGTTCCTGTGCTGAGGCTACTGCTGTGAGCTACTCGTGGAGAAATGAAGGCATGTCTGATTTGATCCTGGGAATAGCTGCCATCTAGTCTTCTTAGTCTACCATCTTGCTGTGAAAAGCCAACATATCCGTTAACGTTGTGCATCTGGGGGCTATATGCTGAGAAAGAAATAGAGTGTAAGCCCACTGTGGTAATCAATCACAGCACTAAAATAACTTAAACATATAAATTCCCCACTTACTTCGTGTAGCCCATGAACAGCACACATGCTCTGCTTGAACTAAGAAAATCAGCAATATCCTGCTCAGAAGCAAAACATCAAGGTCAGGAGAAATGGGACAACAACAAGGTTAAGAATAGCTGCAAAGTAGAGCCTTACCCCAAACCAGCTCCACAAGCCCTTCCAGATTTCCAAAGCATGCTGCCTTACTCAAAGCAACAGTAACACAAACACTCTGAAGCTGCTCACTCTGCATGTGTGTGCCGCAAAGAGGTGACATTTCTTGCAACCTGTATCCAATCACAGGCTAATGAGCAGATTGTTTACAGCTGCTGTTGTGCTGCTGTCAGGCTGAATGCTGGAGATTGTTCCAGAAAGCAGGTCTGACAAAGTCTCATCCTGAAGTCAGAGTCGATTAACTCATTTGTTGGTTACAGATGATCGGTTAGCTCAGTCGACTGTAACTTTGTTCACACAGAGTTACGTGTGTAGGGGTAGTGGAAAAAACCCCATCATCATCACCATGGCAACTGGGAAAATATAAAACTGAGCCTTGAGTTTATAAATCATTTTGGGGCTTTTTTTTCCCACCTTTATTAGAGAATTTTTGTAAAGATGAGACAGGAAAGTGGAGAAGATGTGCAGCGAAGGGACTCAGAGGGGTCAGAACCAAACCTGGGCTGTTATATTGAGACTCATGCCTTCTGGTCATCTGCTCAACCACTAAGTTAAATCCGCATCCCACAGAGCCTTAGGTTTATTTGGGGGAATAAGGAACACGAGTGTCAGTGTGAATTATAACATTTTTCTAAAATAAATAAATAAATAAAAATGGAGGGGAGCACTTTCCTTTCGCATCATCTGCTCAGTCATCCTAGCTTGAATCTTTTATTAATAGACCAAACTGGAAATCCATCAAATCTTCACATTTATTTTTCTTGTAAATCTCAGTATATTTTTATTATGCTTTAACCTGAAATAGAGAAAATGCAAATGAAACCAACTGAATGTAGCCCTATGGATCAAACAGATACATATAGAGCAGCTCAATTTATATAGCTCCTCATATCTAGAAGTTTACTTACATACAGCATCAAATCACAACATCAGTCAATGAAGGTGCTTTATAAAGTAAGATGAAGACCCTACAATATTACAACAGTGGAAAGGAAAAACTCTCTTTTAACAGGAAAGAACGTTTTACAGAACGAGGCTCAGGGAGGGGAAGCCACCTGCTCCTGATGGGAGAAAGACAGGATGAAAGGCATACTGTGGAAGAGAGCCATCCATCCCGTCAGGGTCATGGGGTGTTGGAGCCTATCCCAGCTGCCATAGGGCGAGCAGCAGGGTACAGCCTGGACACATCACCAATCTGACACTGGGCTAACGCAGAGAGACAGATAACCATTGACATCTATGGGCGATTTAGAATCACCAGTTAACATGACCCCGCTAACTGCAGCTCTTTGGACTGCAGGAGGCAGCCGGAGAGAACCTCAGAAAGGCCCGAGCCAGGACCTCCTTCCTATAAGGCAATAGTACTAAGCACCACATCACCATGATGCCCAAAAGAGTGTCAGAGATTAATCATCAGCAATAATGATTAAATGCAGCACAGTGAGTGAAGAAGAAATACTCATCGTATGATTTTCAATCAGCCTCTAGGCCCAGGCTCCTCCAGCAAGGCACCAACAAGTAAACTGACACTGACTTCAACGGGCCACCACAAGGTAACACCAATCTCAACATTTTCAAAAAGGCAAACTCAGGAGTTGAAGAGGAAATTGCTTAATTTCATGTCTGATGAACTGAGCAAAGTGGCTAAACAACAGGGTATGCTACATGACAGGATGAGATAAAACAACTAAAAAACTTGATAAACAAGAAGGACAAGAAAATAGACAACTTGGAACGGCAAATCGAGGACCTTGAACAATACACAAGAATGGATGACTTAGTGATAGGTGGACTGGAGACACAACACCGAACCTAAGCCAGAGTAACAGCTGGCGGAGGTAAAGACGGTGAAGATGCCCCAGTAGAGGAGCTGCATCACATCATTTACTCACTTGAACAGCAAGTGTTAAAATTCCTTCAAACGAAGAATGTAAGTATTCAGAGCCATCATATCGCCGCATGCCACACGCTCCCCAGAAAAGACAGTAAAACAAAGCCATCAATTATTCTTCGGTTTGTGAGTCGCAAAACAAAGATTGAGTTACTGAAACAGGGAAAGAAGCTAAAAGGGACTGGTGTTTATTTAAATGAACATTTAACGAAAAAGACTGCTGAAATTGCAAAACGCAGCCTGAAACAAAATAAGATACAAGCGACCTGGACGAGGAACTGCAAAGTAAGGATAAGACTAAATGGCACTCCCGAAGAAGCGAAAGTTGTGATGATAAGAGAACTCAAAGACTTAGAGCAATATAAATAATCAGGAATCTGCTATGGAATCTATTGGAAAAGTGACGATTGGATAATGAACAATGGGTATGGAAAGTGTTTCTGGCCTTACGGCTCAAGAAAACAACAACAAAAAAAACACATGCATGACAAGTTTGGACACAGATTATAGGTTTCCATTCAGAGATATTGAAGAGGAAGACATTGATTATGAAAAGGACTGTCGAGGTGGTTATTTTGACACACGCTGAGAAAACGAACTTCAAAACGTTCAACTATCCAGAGCACAACATGCATGACCCTGAAAGTAACACTGACCCAGATACCCACTTCTACAATAACAACAATAGTACTTGTGAGTACTATACAGATGACCAATTCAATATGAATATTAAAATGGCAAATGCATTGTCAGTCATACATTTCAATAGTAGAAGCCTGTATAAAAATTTTCTAAAATTACAGAATGTTTAAGTAAGTTAAAAAAGTTTAATATTATTGCAATATCAGAAACATGGCTCGATAATGAGAAAGTTAGTGAAATGGGACTGAAGGATACCAATTATTTACAATGAACAGGGTGAATAAAAAAGGAGGCGGTGTTGCTTTATATGTAGATAAAGTTTTGAAATGTAGTCTGATTGAATGTATGTCAAGCACCATAGATGACGTATTGGAATGTGTTACTATTGAAATCCATGTTGAAAAAGCTAACAATATAATTTTAAGTTGCATCTATAGGACACCAGGATCATGCCTTTCAATGAAAAACTTGCTGCTATGTTTAGCAACCTAAATGATAAAAAAAATTGCAAATGGCCTGCATTTGTATAGCGCTTTACTAGTCCCTAAGGACCCCAAAGCGCTTTACACAACCAGTCATTCACACACTGGTGATGGCAGCTACATTGCAGCCACAGC
>NW_005187768.1:11449-36646 GCF_000239375.1 Pundamilia nyererei | reverse complement strand
ATCTTTGTTCTGCATTCACTGAGATATTTGAATGCTAATCAATAAAATCAAATCAAAAAACAAACACAAAAAAACAGCTGTCAGAGAGCGAAGTGCTAAATTGGGATGATAAGGTACTTTGAGGTCTTTAAAATAAGATATTTTATATATTGACATTTGATATAAAATAATAGATATATTAAATGTATATGAGACCTATTAAGTAAACTAATATTGGAAGGGCATCCAGAAAAATTTGCACCAAGCCAAACATAAACACCTTCACATGCTGGTTCAGGTTCCCGTGCAGCATGATGGGAGCAATCAGAGAGAAACTCCGAGTTTGTTTAAGAAACAGCTGCTAGTGAGCAGGTCCGGTTGCCCTTTAACTGATAAGTGATGGATTTTCTTTCTAGAACAAAAGACCCAAAGTTTCCTTTGTGTTGGGGGTTAACAAACTAACTAACCGACTGACTAATTTTCTGCAAACAGTAACATTTAACTTACCTGCTCTACTAGGCAGAGAATTCACCTCTCCGTGTCGAGCTTGACCTTGACAACCATCATATAAGTCTTGTTGGCCTTGTTAACATTATTAACGATGCCTCCTCTACCCCCTGACGCTGAAAAGACCCAGGCGGCGGTAATGATGCGGTCGACTATAACCGTGACAAACGACACACGAAGATCAATGTGCTTCCACCTTCTGTTTGCAGGTTATAAATCAGGCGCTGCAATACCAGCACCACAATCTCCATATCAGAGATTTCAGCTTCATTTGAATTCTGCTTCTTTTTTATTTGTGACTGCAAAGAGTGATAAGCAGAATGCATGTTAGATTTGCATGTGAGTGTGATATCATCAGCGTCCTCTGTTTTTCTGACTGATCTGTGACCATGTGGGAGGCTCCGCATGAAAATGACCTTTTATACTGTGAGTGTAGGACACACACACACGCTAAGGACACACTCCCTGGTAGTCTGACAGGTGTGAATCTTCATCCCTGACTGTGCTTAGTCAATAGTGATGACAATTCCCTGCAAAGACAAACGAATCAGTCACTTTGTCCTGCTGTCCATCACGTGCTTCATCAAACACTTCTTAAGCCTAGCTTTAGTCAAATTTAGAGTCCCTTTTTTCATCTTTTAGGGACTTGACTGTCCAATATTCTCTATGAGTCACAGCAGTGATAGCAAATTTCCTTGTCTCCACTCTAGGAAAGAGTGACACCTCGCATGCGATGACCAGATGAGTGTGGTGGCTTAGATCAAAGACACAATTTCCTGTCAGAGGAAATAGCCCAGAAGAATTTTTTTCAGGAGCAGTTTCCTCTTTTCTGAATTCTTTCCATTTATGCCTATCAACATTCATATGAAAGTCCTCCGCTGGAATCCTTCCCCGATGACAAAGGTGTCATGATGACACAGGAGGAATGCTTTAAAAAGAAACCTACGCGTGACATTAATCAAACTGTAAATGAGAGCTATGCTTCAACGTAGGTGACTCTTCTCTCCTTGGGGATGGTCACTCTTGCTCAAAATTCTGCCGGCATCGGGTCTCACACTCCTATGTTTTCTGCCTTAATGCCGATTTCTACAGAGCAGGGTGTTGTAGCAAATGAAAGGCATTGTTCGGTCTCCGCAGACCCCTGACCTGTAGATGATTGGCACACAGACTCATTTTAGAAGCCTCTCTCCTGTAAAGGTTACACTGTGTAAGGTTTCACTTTGCTCATGAGCTCCGTGCTGGCTAAGACAGATTAATATCTGTGTGTGCAGGACCACAAAAAGGGGGTGTGGTGGAGGAGAAGGCAAGCACAGCATCCGTATCTAATTTATGTGCAGAGCTATGCAGGATATGGGGACTTTTGTCAGAAGGGTCAAACCATGCAACGCCTGCTGAATCAGAAACTTTTGTTAAAAACAAAGATAAAGATACTCAAAAGTGAACTGTGTGTTTCTCTGAACTGTGCATTGCTCTTGTGTGGATGCTCCACTGAGCATTTGTAGTAGCAGGACAGTGTATGTGAGATTAAATCCAATTAAAATGTATTCATGTTATTTAGGAAAAAAGTAGATTTTTTGTATTATGTTCTTTATAAAACTAGAGCTTCATGGCGTTGAGGAATAATAAATGATGGACTGCTGCAGGGGGAGTCTATCCCAGCTGTCATGGGGTAAAAGGCAGGGTACACTAAAATGGACAGGTCACCAGTCTGTCGCACTGTCACAGACAGCCGTTAACACCTATGATCTATTTAAAATCATCACTTACCCCAAACTGCATATATTTAGACTGCCAGAAAAAGGTGGAGAAAGAAAGGGAGAGCATGCAGAGCCAGTGGATTGCTGTTGAGTGACGGTGCTAACCAGCGTTCTTCCAAAATCATGCTAATATTTTCCCTTTAAAAGACACTGCATGTTTGTACGGTGCCAGTTTTTCCATTTAGAACCTACCCACCCAGCAAAAACCCAGCATAAAGACGACTTTCCCTGACTTTAAACTACAGTATGATCTAGTGAAAAAGGAACCAAAAAAGCCTCCTGCTTAGGTCATTTAAAAGACCTTTATGTCTAAATCTGGCTAAAAGGTGAAAGGGCATATCTCCTCAACATCTCACCCACAGCCAACTATGGCACATAGATGCCTCTCCCTGATTCTGCTGGAGGTTTTTTCCTGTTAAAAGGGAGTTTTTTCTTCCCACTGTCACCAAGCGCTTAAGTGCTTAATCACAGGCGATCATCATCACCTTACAGTATCAAGTGCTTTCAGGCAACTGGGAACTAAATGTAATACCTCTGCAAACTCCTCAACTAGAGTCAACTTTAGAAACTGTGTTTTATATTTTTTTATATTGGGAAAAAAACCCACATAAAAAATAAAAACAAAGCCACAATGAAATTATTGAAACAACAGCCAGTTATGATTGCCTAAATTTTACACTTAATTTAACACATTTGTAATCCTGATGTGCCACTCTGACACCTCTTAACTCTCTAAAGAACAGAAGGTTGCGCAGTATGTTATTGGTACATGGCTGAAGTCACCTTTCTCTTTTCAGCCAAATTAAACATAAAAAGGAAATCCTTTGAAAGGTTGGCCAGATTTAGCCTTGAAAACAATGTTCACAGACATCTACTGTATACATTAGGGGGTATGGAGCCGTGAGCATTAGATGAATATGTGTGGACACATTTTAAACTTTTAAATCCATCTTTAAATCTGGCTCAAAGTTTGACTTCATTCTGCAGTTTTTGCTTTATAATATGTTCGTGTGATCTTTTTTATTGCTTCTAGTTGTATTTTGAAATAATCTGCATTTCTGCCTTTGGTTGGTTTTACTTTTTGTCTTCGTCAGGGTTCCCTCCAGTTTTCACACCAACTATCCAGTCAGTCCTCTGTAGCTGCACCACCTGCTGCTTTCTTTAATTTTTCCTGATTGTCTCGTCTCTATTCGAGCATTTCAGCCGTCAACCTGTCCTCCATTTGTTTTGGTCTTTTTGTTGTTTTTTTAAGTTTCCTTGTATGTTATTGGTTTTCGGTATATGACCTCTTGGACTGTTTTCTGGAGTTCTGCCTGACGTTACCCTAAGTTGTTTGCCAAAACCCACTGACTATCTGTTTTATTGGCATCTAGCTCATATCTAGTCTTGGAAGTTTGGGAGCAGTGAGTAAATTCTCTAAGTGGTAACTCAATCATCCTAACAGAGCTAACCAAGCTAACAGTATAGCTTTCTGAGACATAGCTTCTGGAGCCTCATAAAGCCCAGAACCTCTTGGGCTAAACATAAATAGCCCACTTTGAGACCAATCAAATGTCTTTCTTATTAATGTATGACTGTAGGAATTGCACAGCTTGGGCTAAAAGTGGTTTGACATTAAGAAGCAAATGAAAATGACTACATGTTAAAGTTAAGCCTAGTTTTCAGGGTTACAGTAGGGTACAAGGTAAGATTCATGGTCAATAAGTCATTTAATAAGTAAAACATCTATCGTGTGAGCTATCAACACATTAAATGGCATATCTTCACACTGTTTCATATAAGGCTGAAAGTAACCACCCGTTCTGTGTCAAGCAGCAAGGCTGTGGGACAGAAAGCCTCAATAATGAGCAGAAATATGTCAAAAAGCACCATACAGTAAGGAATCTGCAGAGGTTTCCATTTAAATCCATTTATAATGTAAAAATATTAATTAGAGCAGGTTCTAGTGTGTGTAACAGTCTGCACTTTTTAATTTACACTTGGTTTAATCAAACTTAAATCCTTTTTGGAGAGACTGACTGTACATCCAACACCTGAGACTGATACTACAGGCAGGATGTCACACGCAGTGCAGTAACAGGATGTTCTCATCCAAAGTGACCCGTATCAAACTCCTTCATGTAGCAAGATGATGTAAAGTCAGAGAGACAGACAGTCAGCAGATGGTGTCTTCACTCCGGAAGAATCTACCCTTTGGCCTCCGAACCGATTCTCTCCTCCTGACCAATCAGGTGCTTCAGATCCCTGTGGGGTGCATAGGGCCACCTCCAGCTCGGGCATCTGGTCAAGCATTTGAAATAATGAAGGCAATAATAATGAGCTTAAAACTCCTCCCTCTGGGAGGGCGAGAGGTCAAACTACCTATGGAGAGTTCACACCTAACACATTCCAGGAACTTAAGGATTCGTCATCATCGGAGCGGCTGCACTCCTTCCCCTCGCTGCTTCCATAACACTTTCAAGTTATCACAACTTTGCCCATATTTTTGTTTTGTTTTGGTCATCAGTTTTAACCAGAGGCATCAGTGAGATGTGGGAAGAGATCTCTAAAGCACTGCATCCAAACCCGCAGCATAAATCATGAAATCATACAAACGTGGAGGCTTGTTATTATGGCTGACTGGGATGGATGCTCAAAGACAAGAGAAAAAAAGGTGCCGTAAATCCACAACTGTCCCGTAAATCTGTTATTTCTAGTTCATGTATATTTGCATCCAGGCTGAAAAATGCAAAAAAACCAAAAAAAAACAACACATGTTGGTTAAGACTGAGCCGATGCAGCCATTAGAAACCTCAGACTTGGTTTGTAACGGTGGTTTTGGCCAGCTGACACACAGAGTGTCCCAGATTCAGTCCTCTTTCTGTTTTGGTCTCCACCAACTCCTCAGCAGTTTAGGCGGCTCTTCAGCTGCTTTGTCGTGTAACTAAAAAGTCTCCTGTTATGAGGAATAACTTTCATATTGCACATGCACGCTCTTGACACGTTGCTCCTGTGAAACTAATGATAACTGCAGCTTTACTTCTCAGTTTAAATGGCTTTTCCCATCACTTCCTGTAGCTGAAACCTGGAAGAAAAGGCATAGCCAGCAATAAATTAAGCCACTGCTCACAATACTGTGTTCAAATGACTCCACTCTCCAGCCAGACTATCGTATTTGCCCTGCCTGCTGCTCATTTCCAGCCCGGCTCATTGATGCATGAAGCAGATGATGAAGTAGCACAGGAGTTGTGAGTATCTTGTCCTTTTTTAAAAATGGGTCAAGGCCATTTATAATCACCAAGAAACGGCAGCCATACTCTATTTTTGCGAACTGGCCAGAGGAGAGAGTTCTTAATGAAGTATAGCTCGAGTCCTTCGTTTGGTGCGCTGAATCAGTCGCATGGCTCGATTATGTTTGGTGATCATCTTTACGCCGTGTTGAGCTACCGTGAGAATCTTAAATCAGAGACATAAAAAGAGTTGAACTCTCTTCTCTTTAAACTCGAGTACCTGGAAAAAGCCTCGGCTTTGGGGTTTCATCAAGACTTTGAGTAGACACAGATGAGTGGGACACAGATGAAAACAGATCACTTTAACTGAGATCTGCCCAGCCTTATCCTCCTACAACGACCACATCAACGCTAAACAAAACTTGTGACGAGCCACAATCGAGGGACTGGTCCATGGCCAGCTGGAACACAGCAGAGCCCACAACAAGGCTTTAGGACACTCTGCTCTCAGGGTAGAGGCCCAGAAAAGGGGACGGGGAGGGGGATAAGTCACAGGGGATAGGGTGGGGGTATAAGGCCTGGCAGACCAGTGCTTTTTCTTCTTTTAAAATCGTAGTCAATTTGGAGATCAATAGAGATGCGATTATGATGACTTCAGAGGGCAGCTGCATTGTTGCTGTGGAATGTTTTACATAAGCGTTGCGTTCATACAAAACTCTGTTGAGAAGCATTTGTTTCTCATTTATCACGGGTCTGGGGACTCGTTGTGGTTATGCACCAAGAGGGTTTTGTTTGAATTTCAAGAGCATGAAGAATCCCATTGCGACATGCGGAAACACACATATACACACATACACACACTCTCGGTTTTACACAAAGCGGGGACAGAGGGAGTGTGCAATCAAGCACAAATCGAATCCATTTGTGGAGTTTAATAAGTTCAAACTGAAATTTCAGTCCTCGTCGCTTGTTTTGTGTCAGAAAATTGAAGCTGCGGTGATACTGCCGCTTATTGCGGTCTCTCCTTCAACACCTGCTTGGATTGTTGATGGTATATATCTGATATATATCTTTGCAAAGCGAAATACAAACTATTAATTTGCACCATTCATTTGTTTGAGGAAAGACCAAACATACACATCTTTTGTTTTTTGCAGATACTATGATGGCAGTTTGTATGCCTACGCACCATTCTAAATGTGCAGTTAGCTCCAGGCCTTGTAAAATGATAAATGGGAGACCAGTTGGTTTTAATGGGCACTTGGGCCACTTGTACCAACTCCTCCTTCCTTGCATCCTCTGGCAAACACAATTAGCCTCATTGATCAAGTGAGCAGCAGAACAATGGGTAAGTACCCCACTGGAGTTTTTAGTCTCCACCTTCACTGAGCAGACTTGTTAGAGATGATGGATAGGCAAGATCTGAGAAGCTGGGCCAATGACTTCGCTGACCTCACGCCACAATCAAGATAGCTGTTATAGTAAAAGTCTAGCAAGACTAAGGTTTGGCGCACCACATTGGATCTGAAGCAGTGTTTGTACAGTTCGGTTATACCAAATGTAAATAATGACATGATCCCCATGATGGGAGAGACAGCTGTACTTGTCATACTATGCTAGTGGAGGAAAGTGGGAGTGGGGGGAGGTGGAAATGCCACTTTGTCTCTGTCATCACGCTGCTGACTGTTGTGGGTTTATTTTTTTATGTTTTTTTTTAACATGTTCAATTCCTCGCAGATGTGGCGATCGCTTTCAAGGCATATTCTCTATCACGGCCATTAAAGCCCAGTGTAATGGCGCCAAGATGTTCCCCGAGACAGCAGGCGTATAAAATCAAAAGCCTGCTGCGCTCCAGAGGAATAAGTGAGAAAGAAATCCTTTGAATATGTATTTTGCGCGAACCGCACGCTGCACGGGAACATAAAGCTGTTACACTTTTTAAAACTGCTTCCTCAAAAGAAACCTAAAAAAAACAGCCTGTGGGAACGCAAGACATGGTGAGCAAAACTGAAACAGAGACGTGATCTTTTAATCAGATACGTGCGGCAGTCTGAGGGAGAGGAGTAATTGGAGTAGTTTTTTCCCCTGTTTTTAACAAGCCTCTCTTTAGCACAGGGAGTAATGGAGAGCGCCTGGATGGGTCTGTAAGTTCCTCTCTTTCCTTGGATTCCTGCTGAGGCAGTCTCCCACACCCCAAGCACACCATACATTTCTCAGACAGGCAGACTCATAAAAAGACAAAAAGGCACTGCTTCAAATCCACACTTTAATGAGTGAAAACGGAAGTAATGACATGCAGGGAATCATTCTTCTTCTCTCTGTCTTGCAAATTGACACCAATGACCCGTGGCCGGCTTAATGCCCCGGTTGTGACACGTTGCGTAATGCCAAATGAAAACTTTTCCCGGGATTTTCCCCCCAGGAGGAGATTATTAGGAATGATGACACTTGAACAATAGCTGGATCAGAGCGCTCGACTTTGTCATCGTGAGTGAATCCTATTACGTGACAGCATAATGGCCGTCTGTGAAAACAGAAACAGAATGAGTGTCAACAAGGCGTCTTTTCAGCGCCGAGGAACAAAGCTCATTTGAGGCGTCTCGCCACCCGAGCCGTCCCTTTGTGCGCGGCGTACGAGCCTCAATTGTTTTCTCATCGCCGAGTAAATGCCCGGCTTAATGTGGTGCCGCAGCTCGGGAGAAATGATACCTCCGGACAGTAACAGTACGTTCATTTCTGCTGTTTGCATAATGCACAAGGTTACATTTGGGCTAAATGACAGCATGGACATGTACAACTTTCTAATGCTTTGTCATTCCACATGCAGTGAACTGGTTCCAGGTTATAAACGCTTCTGGCTATCAGGAGAGTATGGAGAACATCTTGATGGGATGAAGATGCTACTTTGGCATCAAACAAAGGCGAGGCTGTTTCACTTAACTGCAGGCCTCCTTTGCACCACAGACAGCTAGAAATGTGGGTAATAAACAAACTGATGAATGGCAGCTTGCCATCCGCTCTGTGTGTGTTTGTCTGAATTTGGAGCCTCAAAAGGCCTGAGAGAATCGCTTTTGTCTTCTATGAAGACGACAATGACTGAAATAAATATGCTGTAAGGATACATTTTGATTTATTTGGCCATGCTGGACTGACATGCATGTACATTTATGTTTAATTTCTAACCCCCCACCGCATCATCAGCAGTCCACCTAAGTGTCAGGGGTAGGATTTGAGCCCAGGGTTTGTGGGGGTGGTGGTAAAGTAACCGTAAACCTACCCCTGACCCTAGATAGTTACAGGTGACCTTCTGGATGTTAAAGAGGTGAACGAAGAATTATTGGAAAAACAACTTCCCCTAAAAGACACTTCTCTCGAAATGAAAAACGAAAAGCTAAGAACATATTCTTCTTCCTTTTCACAAGACTTAATGCCCTTAACTGGTCAGAGCAAACTGCTGAATGAAACAATGTAGCTGGTGTTTCAGAATCATCTGTATCTTATCATCGGAAAGAGAGAGAAAAAATCCCTTAAACAGAAAAATGTGGAGAGCCAGACCTCTCTTTCAAAGAGCCTCCAGAGCAGCCTGTTGTCTTTAAGGAAGGAGAGAGGGAGGGAGACTGCTTTCAGCGGCCCCGGGCCCGGGGACTGGTTCTCATCATTTTGACAATAAAACTCAAGGAACTGACACAAAGCGACATTTCATTGAAAAAAAAATAGCAGAAGGGGGGCCGGAAGAGTTCCGCTGGTCTGCGCTGGATTGTCCACCCCTCCCTCTTATCCGACTGCCAAAGAGGAGCGGAGCGGTGATATTTTTTTTATTATTATTATTTTTAAGGAGAGCGTTTGGAAAAGCTTTCTGGTGGTTTAATTCCCCTCCAGCACCCTGGGAGGGAGGAGGTGGGGGTAAAATGGTTTAAAGATGAATGAGTGATTGTGCTTTAAATTCCCAGAGGTTTGTTTTAATAGTGTCGAGTTTGTATGGCAGCGTTTTGTTGCTTCTTTTCAAACAGCTAAATACTGAATGACTGTGCCATGTGGAAAACAATACCTGACTTTAGGCACTTGCTGTTACTTTTGTGGAGTACATAAAGAGCAGGAGCAGATATAAGAAAAGTCAGCCGGCATAGTCTTTTTGGAACAATCGTCCCACTCGGGACAGCAAAGGAATAGCGATAGCCGATAACAGTGCATGCTTCAGTCACCATGGCTCAAAGGCTCTGAACATGTTGCTTTGTATATATTTACACATCTGTACATTTTATACACTTTTCTACTTATATATATGTGTGTGGGGGTGAGAAAGTCTGTCTCATCAGAAAATACAGCAAAATGTCCTCACACATCAGCGCTGTTGGAGACCTGTGATAACCTGGGGTCAGAGTCCATTTCGAAGCGGTAATGGTAGCCTTCCCACACCTCCCTGCAGGCGTCTCGCATGTCATAGATTCGCTTCTTGATGCCTTTGCGGTTGAGGTAGAGTACAAAGAGGAAGATGAGGCCGATAAAGCCCAGGACTATACCCAAGAAGACATAAGAGGTCTGCAGAGCGAGATCTGCGGCAGCATCTCTCTCGTGGCATCCCAGAGTCATCGTCCCCACGGCAAGCAAGGACGTGTTTCTCATGCTGGCCGGGAAGACGCACGCGAGGCTCTCGACGTCTCTGATGCGATTCTGTGACCTGTTGAGCCACTGAGCAAAAGGTTCAATTCCACATGTGCACGTGAACGGGTTCTCTCCCAGCAGGAGAGCAGCTCTGGGCAGGGAGTCCAGCTCTTGGAGGCCCTCTTCTGACAGAGTCTTGAGGGCATTGAGCGTCAGGTCGAGCACCTCCAGCTGCTCTAAACCCGAAAGGGTGGAGTTGTGGATGGCCACCAGGGAGTTGTTGGAAAGCCGGAGCATCCGCAAGCTGCTCAGGTAGGAGAAAATGCACGGGGGCAAAAAGATAAGACTGTTGTCCGACAGGTCCAGTGCTCTCAGGGTCTCCAGGGAGCTCCAGTGGAAAGCCGTGCTCAAGCTGGTCACTGCAGAGTGGTTGTAGAGGGCTCGGCTCAGGTTGAGCTCCCGCAGAGACTGGTTCAGGACGGCAAAGGCCTCGGGATGAATAACAGCCAGCTGGTTGTTGCTCAGATCCAGAGAGCGAAGCCTGTGCAGTCCTTTGAAGGTGAGGGATTCCACCTCAGAAATTCTGGATTTGAAGATGACACATCATTAGCAATCACCATCAAGACTGAGAGAATGAAAGCACATTTACCTCGAATCAAACCTGAAAGAAAACTGAACGTGGTCATTTGAACACAGTCTACTACTATGCACATGGGTAACAGAACTTAAACCAATGGATCGGTGCAGTTCAAGAACAGTGGGGGCCATGTGAAGAATGAGAAAACAGAGTTTTGTCACAGTTTCAGTCCTTCGGAGCTTTGCATTAGCACAATAACAAAGAGCCCCAGAGATCAGGGAGAGTTTCTTACCTGTTATTGCTCAGAGATAGGTTGGTAACATTCTCCAACCCTTTGAAAGACTCCGGACCGATCCGGCTGATCTGATTCCCCGTTATAAACAGATTCCTCGTGTATCCCGGGATCCCAGCCGGGATACTCTGCAGGTCTTTGGAGACACACTTCACGGTGTGAGCCGCCTCTGAGCACTCGCAGCGAGGAGGGCAAGACGCGTATACGGAGGCGAGGAGCGCGCAGAAAACAATGCCCTGCGTCAAATCCAGCATGTTGGAAAGGAAAACAAAAAAGTGTCCGGTTAGAGAGCGGCGGCAAGAAACAGCGACAAAGAATACACGCACACGGGGAGAAACGATCAGCTCCACCGAAACATCATGATCACGAGCTGTCCCGGCCGGGAATGCGCCTTTAACTTTGGATCTCCGCAGAAAGTGTGGCCGGGAGGCTGGCTCTGATTTCCATGAGAACAAAAGTGAGGGTCGTGCAGATCAGAGGGGGTGTTTGATCCTTCGGGGCGTTGCTTCTGCTCCAGCAATGAAGTTAAAAGGACCATCGAGGAGTGTAGTGATCTGCGGGGAGGGGCTTCTCTCCGCCCGGATCTACGAGATCTTCCCCTCAGCCCTGAGCAGAGAGCGCAGGCATGAAGGATGGATGAGGAGGAGAAAGTGGCCGGGATTTCAGCGCTCGCTCTCTCCCTCTCTCTCATTTTTTTCTGCACTCAAATATAAATGTGAATGTAATGAATTCTGGACTTTAACAGTTTTATTTCAGAACAAAGAACAGGCAAACATACTCGTCATTCCCAGCTCCCCAGGTGGTGTGCGCTAAATGTGGGGGAGGAGTGTTTGGGGGCCAACCTTCAGCCTTTGATCCCCCCTTTTCTTTAACACCACGATGATCTACTAGATAATGAGACTTTTGGCCACTTGGCAGCTGAGTATGAGAGCTGCGAGGACTTCCTCTTCTTTATAAATTTATTCCGGCAACTTCCAATGACTACTACCCGAATGACTTCCGAGAGTATTTAAAGACGAGCAAGGCTCTCGCATATCATGACTCAGTCTTAAAACATCCCTCCTGCTGACAGCCCTGATGAAACACAGCAGTCACGACTGAATGATGCGAATTCAAGCGAGAGAAAAGCAGAGCCACAAATCTATAATAACTTTTATACGCATTAAGGCTGGAAGTCGGACACATTCAGAGTTCGCATCTGTATGATCTGCAGCACAGAAGATATGTTGGGATTAGAGAAACAAAGGAGGGTTTTTGACATTGCAGACTGGTATAAGTATACATGGATGGTGGCACTAATAATAGCATCCCAACTGTCTTTTGTGAGCGGTCTGAATCGCTGTGGCCACAGGTCTCCGCATTCCAGGACCCGGCTCCTGGATACAACAAGGCACCGCAGGAGGCAACATCTAAAACCATTCACATCATCCCCACTCAGTGTGGCATTCCCGCACATGGCCGCCCTTAAATAGGCCCAAAGTACTGCTGATCTTCACAATCTCTCTTTCAGAAATATACCTTCATATTTATGTGTTACAGGCGGCAATGTTGTGAGGCATGCCGGCTGCTCTCAAAAGGACCGTTCATGCCTCCACTGCCTTTTATGCCTCAAAGCGCGCTAAATGAGCTGCTTCATTAAGGACAGGTTTCACATTCAAAGACACCGTTTGCCGTCCGTTTTCTGACATTTAGCGCAATTACAGAACACCAAAGGGATTTTCACTTTACTCTTTGTTTCTACTGGGATTTTCCACAGACAGGTCCACCAAGTCTGCACCTTAAATGTCACTGCAGTTTAGGCATAATGAGCACATTTCCACGTTTTCTTTAAAGGCATGCTCCTTCTTGGACACAGCAGTGTAGTCTGCTCAGCTCAGTCATTTAAAAGAAATAGTTGACGTCTTAGGGCATACATATGCATTTTTAAAGGGCTACTGACCTATTCTACCACTGCAAATAAATGTCATTTTATGATGCAAAAAGCACCTTTCATTTAAATTTATCTTCACAAAAGGCCTCATGTAGGTTACAACTACACGTCTCATGTCCAAGTTTGCTGCGTTAATTGTCTTATTGATCATATTAGCCTTTTGCGCTAGTTAAATGGTTCTGGTCTTTGCATGCTCACTCAGGTTATTCATCAGAATTATTTTTCTATAAGAAATAAGAGCCATGTTATGATGACTTCCCAAACTAGCAGAGATATAATTCACTGCTGCTGCCTCTTCAGTGCCGGCGAGGCATCAGTTTCCCAGACTTGGTGGCACAAGTGTTCCCGTTGCTCAGTCGTGCACTGGTGTCTCCTTCTCTTTTCACTCCAGTTACAGGCAGTTTGTTCTGTTCTGTCAAAGGGAGCAATGCACACATTTGAAATCAACCATTTAAGACATGAAACTCTCCCCTCAGAACAAAACAAATACTTTACCAGATTTGATTTTTTTTTTTTTACTTTGAGCTCCCAAAGCTGACAATCCAGATCCCAGCTAGTTAAAGTACTCGCTCTTTGATCATCATAGCAGTTTTTCAGCTATGCAAATTAATAACCAAAAAATAATCTAATTATCTACAAAATATTAGAAAATAGTGTGTTATGCTTACACTGATACTTCAAGGAATCACTGATGATTTTTAATCAATTTTCATGTTACAATAGTCTTAAAAAGCAGCTTCCCTTTTCTCCCTGTGGGTGTTGTTACATCTCACCTGGTTGAGAAGGCAACTCATTTATACTAAAGGCTACTGCAGATGGCTGGGTGCGATTCTACCCTAGAACATTTTTTTTCTTGTATCTTTAAAGTATTACTAAATATAATGTTTTTATATTTTATAGAGAGCTGCCAATCTAGTTGGGATCCAGATTGGCCATTTCAAACACACAAACAGGCAGGTCTGGTACAATCTAATATTTTATTTATTTTCACTCAATTTTACCAGTGAATACAGAACATTTTAAAGAGATTAAGGGAAAGACTGAGTAATAAATATAGAAATCAATTACTAGGCAGTTTGCTGCAATGATATGCAGCCGATTAATAATCAAGAAGCGATAGCTATGAGCCAACCACGAACATCCCTCTCCAACAGTTTCACTCTCGCATGCATGCAATACACACATGCTGGCATGCAAGTGCATGCTCTCTCTAGTGTGCAGAACACGCACAAACACACACACTCATCCAGGCACAGGTCTGCCTCACTGCCAAGCAGACATTACAAGTACAGTAAAGAGGGCCATTCAAATCTGAAGAGTGATCAAGTTAGCAAAGGATATAAAGAGCACCTGATGTACAGTCTGATGTGTAAGTATTTACAGGCAACATGGGTGAAACACAGAACTAGAGGCCACAGAAATTCTGCTTCCAACAGGAGCCTGAAAATGGTGTTAGCCCTGGAGTTACTACAGAAAACCCCTTTAAGCTCACACTTAAATGACATCTACTTTGGATTATTGCAGGATGTTGGTCGGTATACATCAAAGCTTTGCGAAACAGTGCTGACATTTCACAATGACCTTCCAATCTGATCTGCAGAGGTGAAAAACAGCAGGAGCGAGCGACGCTGGTCAGGCGCCGAGGTGGAAACGGGGGATTTTCAACAGGGGTCGGTGAGCGTGAAAAAACCTGAGGATCCTGGCTACCTGCTGCTTCTGGCAGCACCGCAGACAAAGAGAGGGCTCAACACTTTTTTCCCTGTTTGATTGCAAACAATGAGGGGATTTGAAGCCGTTCACGACAGCCATGGCAACAGATTTTGAGTGCCAACCATCATGTGCATTTCTTTTTTAGAAGGAGGAGTCATAAATGACCATAAAGCTGAAAATGCAAAGAGAGGTCGTTTCGAGGCACTGACTCTGGCTTTTTCTCGTAAAAGTCGAACGCAGCAAAGGGACAACAAAACGAAATTGCAGCAGGTTTCATACCTCTGACATCAGCTGGCTTTTCATCAACACCTTTAGAGTCACAGACAAACTGTTCCACTACTGAGAGACTAAGATATGGAAGGACACAGTCTGTGCTGGTCACACAAAAAGGCTTATCTATTCTCTAATTTTCTACCACAGCCATATTCATTGAGGTTGCTACAATTGTTGCACTGATAGATAACAGTATCATGAGGTGATATGTGTAATGCATGTCCAACAGATCTGAGAAAATATTTCCCTTTTGAAGATGCAAACTCTTTGATATCCTACAGAGTAAGAAAATGCACAAAAACAAACTGCTTTTGTGTATTTAGGTAGACGTTGCAGTGCTGTGGAAGAGCTACGTTAGGTCAAGCATGAGATGCAATAGATTCCTGCAGAAAGGCAGCTAACTGAACTAACATGTTGGTGCGCCCCGCTATAAATTTGGCATCCTGGAAGCACTGAATCATGGGATTACAATCCCAATCCGAGTAAAATCTGAAAGCAAGGCATGGATGTGTTTCTCTCAAAGAGTTCAACAATGTAGGTACTTCTTTTCAACTGTTTACTGTTACACTTTGCAGGCGGCAATGGCTTAAAACCGCCAGTCACACTTTTAATATTCAGAATCCAATAAATGCTTTTGTGTAGTCCTGGTCATTGCAGGCGATTATAAATGGACTTCCATCACTGGGACATTCTAGCATCCACACGGCAGTAAAGCCAGTGATCATGCTCGAGCCAGCAATCAGGCATGTCCTAAACAATCCTGTCCATCAATCTTCTCTCAGAGGTGAGGAGTCTTTGTTACTGGTTTCCCCTCTCCTGTGTTGTTCAAAAGGTCAGCGCCACCTCTGACCCACGAGGGGGTTTCCACCATGTCCCTAGACTTGCTCCCAGGTCACCGGAGGTTGAGGGCCAGGGCCACTGTAAGGACGATGCCCATGAGCATCAGAAAAGGCAGCCAGGTCTTCAGAAAGCCTGCACAGCTGGAGAGAGATGACAGGAAAACCAAGGTGAGGAAACAAGCATGCGGTGATGTACACAAATACAAATCGGGGGAATGAGCTCTTATTTTTTTATGAGCCCCCTCCCATCCCAACCACAGCCCTTATAATGACCAGCAGAAGACAAGGGACATGGCATCTTCAACCTTGTTCTTCCTGTAGCTATGGCAACAATCAGTGTAGATGATATACACGTCTTTTTTTTTTTGTTGTTTGTTTAACCCTGCTGAGAGGCAAAACAAGCAGCTGGTGTGGAAAGCTAAAAAACTAAGAGAAAAATACGTTAATTAGAGCACAGACATCGCACACACTGGTGTCTGGACTTTTGGGATAAACAAGCAAAATGGAAAGTAACTGATGCCAGCCTCACAAGACATCTCTAAATGTTCTAGAAAGCAAGGGTTGCATGTACGCTGTGTCGGAGCAAAGTAGCAAATGTTCAGTTGATCACAGGGACGTTTAACGACATTGTATACACACTGTTATTAACCTCTGTCTCTCTTCCACAGCATGTCTTCTATCCTGTCTTCCTTCTCTCGCCCCAACCAGTCACGGAAGACGGCCCCCCTCCCTGAGCCTGGTTCTGCTGGAGGTTTCTTCCTGTTAACAGGGAGTTTTTCCTTCCCACTGTTGTCAGAGTGCTTGCTCACAGGGGGTCATATGATTGTTGGGTTTTTCTCTGTATGTTTTATTGTAGGGTCTACCTTACATATACAGCGCCTTGAAGCGACTGTTGTTCTGATTTGGCGCTATATAAATAAAATTCAACTCTTAATCAACTTGAGAGGAAAGAAGGTCGATGATGTTAGCGATGCTTATGTTAAGCCGCACTCAGCAAACTTAAATTGTGTGTGTGTACGCACACTAGTATATATAGCACAAAGGGCTACACGTTTCTGTGGCATCTGTGTTAAGACTAGCGGAATAGCATGATTTTTTTTCTTGAATTTAATCGACTAGTAAAGCAGTCACAAGAAATATCCTTAGATTAAATAAGACTAAATATTGAGGCTGCTTTGCATAAGTAAGTAAGAGTGATTAAGTTATACTAAACAACCCTTTAAAATTTTAACGATCAAGCAGGTAGTCAGAGCACATTTTCAAGTAAGAATAATTAAAAAAAAAAAAAACACAACTGAGTGACTGCGACAACTTCAGAGGTCTCGCTTCCCGATACTTTCTGACAATTACTGCAGTTCTGCTGGGATGTGTAGTTTTTTTATTGTCATGCTATAATTTAAAGACATTCCAGTAATGTCCTATATACACTCTTATTATTTCCCAAGAATCAGGTCTCTCTCTCTTGTCCTGAGACACAACAGGTTCAAGGCATACCTGTGAAATTATGTCCGAACCCCTGGGATTCCACAGAGAAACCTCATTCACAGGCTTCAGCCCTACTTCTTAGGCAGGCTTTGAAGAGAGCAGCTGTTGAGTACAGGGCTTGCACTGTATCACCTCCTTCTAAGGTAGACAGCCTTCAGATATCTCGAGAATAAGGATGGTAGTCACTAATACTATGCGCATTCCTCTGAAAGTAGTTCACTTCATTGCTCCCCGGAAGATGAATTTTTTTTAAAAGGATACCGTTAGTCTGTTCATGCTTATCTGGAGCAAATGAAACATCGAGTAAAACATCACTAGATCATCGTAACTGAGGTTAGATTTTGATAGAAAATTCATGTGATTAATAATTGTGTTTGTTTTTTTAGCAACAGTCTACAGTTGAGTGCCACAAGATGTTTTAAAAAAAGAAAAAAGAAAAAAGCATGACCTGAGCCTCTACATGGGTTTGTAAGCTTCCCCTGAAATCTTTATACTTCGTCAGGAAAAGAGGAAACCGGTGAAGTGATTTATTGAACCACAGAAACATGCACGGAAATAGAGTCCATAAAGCAAAATAAAAAGTTTGTGTACAATTCTAACAAGCTTGAGGAAAAAAAAAAAAAAAAATCAATCTTTGGTATGACAAAGTGAAGCTTTTGAGCAAAATCATTGATCGGGCATGAGCTGGGGACTGGCTGCTGTTAGTTAGGATTACTCCAATTTCTCTCCCTTCTCTGCTCTCTGTTTCACTGTATGTGCATCTCATCCCAAAGAAAATATAAAGCACATAAGAGAAAAACAGAGCTTGTTGCCATAGCAAACCGGAAATGCCTCCAGACTGATCTTAGTTTTTCTTCATGCACTGTTACGTTTGGTTCCAGTAAGCCAGGGAATTGCTGCTGACGTGTGGTGCAGTACACGCAGAACAAAGCAGAATTGAAAGGAATGGATCCACTATCCAGCCTAGCTATTTGAATTCAGTACTGAAACAATGTCAGATATACACCAGAGTACGTCATCAATAATTTCCTGTTGCAATGTTTGCTCACTAAAAACTCCACATCAACTGTTTTTCTATCTTTTTCAGTCTCTCAGACACGCTGAGCTTTTCTTACCTCACATGCTTTCCGTGGATGAGAGCGAGGAGGCAGAGGTTGATCATGTTCCACGAGGTGCTGTTTTCATATCGCATCAGATTCAGAGCCATTGCGACATGCGAGTGGCAGTTATCACAGCATAGGTTGTGCTTTGGAGAAGACAACATTATCAAGAATCATTCCCACTATTTCTTCACTTCACAGTTGAGGCAAAGTCATTCACACAACACCACATATTTACCATCCTGTGTTTATACTCCTCTGAAGCGTCATGCACGGCTGTGTCCCAGGCATTGGAGCCGCTGGCGTAAACCTTGCTTACATCAAGCATCCAGTATCTGGATTTAAGGAGGAAAACAAACTTTATTGTTGTGTATGACAGATGTAAAGAGACAAAAATAAAAAATACGATATTTATTTACTTACTTTGTTGGTTGTCCAAAAGCCATGTTGTCCTCCTGCAAAAGATGAAATATTTCTTTAAGTTACCTGTGCTCACTGAAAGCTGTTTTATGTTGTTTGGGGTTTTTCTTTTGGGTGGGGGGTTACATCAAAGCACTAAACAAAGACACCACCATTAGGGCAAAACTTGTTCAGCTATGTAAGGTTGAATAAGAGACATTTTCAGCACCCTAATAGCCGGAATATGTAGTTTAGCATCAATTTAGGAAATGGGTCTAACATCCTGTTTGTTAGGATTCACTATTGTGTTTGCTTGTTTGTGTATACAAGTCAAAATGGATCCAAGCTGCAAGCTCTCTGTACTCTTTCTTCTATTACAAGGAATAGTGTACCTTCAATTCCCATAAAAGAAAATGACATTTCGGAATAAACAAATCTGAATGTTCCAAAAAAACAAAAAACAAAACAAAGAATCTGTTAAACGATAGTCTGACAACACAAAAGTGCAGCAAAACAAAGCTCTCTTTAGGAATTTCTACAGCTGCAAAGACAGAATGTTTTCTGACACACAAGGCAAACATCGCTATTTTTGCCACAGCACAGCATAATCCAGCGGTGGCACTGCA
This sequence comes from Pundamilia nyererei, assembly GCF_000239375.1. Classification (NCBI taxonomy): domain Eukaryota; kingdom Metazoa; phylum Chordata; class Actinopteri; order Cichliformes; family Cichlidae; genus Pundamilia; species Pundamilia nyererei. The sequence continues at coordinate 17,361 of NW_005187768.1, read as the reverse complement.
AATGTATGAAATTGCTCATGAGAATACTGGGAGAGTACTTTGTAGCACTAAAACCACACTTAATTAATGACTGCCTACACTACTGTGAAACAGTCTTACTGGTCCTACTGGAAAACCTAGATGTCCCACATTAAAACACAATAGCGCTGTGCCTTCATTTGCTCATACTGCACAGTGTATACAAGTAGATGTACAGCCATCTATTCATTTCTATTTTATATTCTGTGTCAGAAGTGAGAAATACTGGATTTAAAGGCAACAGGTCTCAAGGCACAGCATGTCCGATTTTTATTGGACCCTTTGTTAAAACTAATAGTGAGCTCTTTACGCTCATATCTATCACGGACAAGGGCATTTTACCATAGTAAATCTAGCATAAAGGGCTAAAGGATTGTTTGGTGAATGCTGCAGAACTTCAGTCAGTACTCACTGAAACAAAGTAAGGCCCAGCAAAGTCCCGGATGACTCCAGTGGAAGTACAGATACCCATGTGACCAATGAAGGGAAACAGCCATCTGAGAGAAACAATAACAAACAAACAAACAAAACATGCAAAGTTATCATCACTACATTGAAGTACTATTTAAGAGGGCCTGACTGCAAAAGTTGAGATTAGACAAGCCAATACAAACACACACAATTTTGATTAGTGTATTATTTATTAGTAATATCACTGAAAATAAAGGCGATAGTATGAGTTTTAAAGCAACTGCGTGGTGATATTCAAAGTTTCAGTAAGATATACTTTCGCAGAACTATGACACTGATGACCCAAAATCCTCAACGGCTGACTTTAAGCATATCATTTAATAGCTGGCATGTTTACCATTTTGTTTGCTTCGTATCGGTGATCCAAATATCTGCATATTTATATTTATACGTACAAACATCTTCAGTTTAAACCGTGTTCATTAAATGTAACCGTTCTTCGTGCACAGCTGTAACTTAGACATTTGTTAGCAGCGAAGATAATCTAATATAAATCGTTTTAGAAGAAGGGCAGCAACAGGAAGGTACTGTGCGTCTGCTAGCTAGCTAAGCTACTGCTGTCACCTCGTGCGATTTCTGGAGCATTTAGCCAAAAAGCGATAACTCACGATAACACGGGGATAGGTGTCCACACTATACAGTAAGGATAGCGACTGGCCTCCGGGTTAATTTTCTCCGAAGCTATGTGGTAATTCTTCATGCTCTCTTTTTCAACATCCGCCATCACCAGCTGTGGACTATGAACTTCATTTGTCCCACCGCGTCAAGCTACCCGGATACTCAGCGGAAAACAAATCTTACTGTCAAAATAAAACACTACATCTACTTTTAGTTTGGCAAAAATCGTAAAGACGGCATCAGTATCAACAGATATGCTAGATTCACTGACATTATCGCCACATCTGAGAAAAATAGAGACAGACTAAAAGCGCAAAGCACTTTTATAAAAGTTACATCGTTTACTTTGAAAGGTTCAACCGGAAGCGCCTTCTCTTATTTGATGAGACTTCACTATTTTGGCTTTACTATCCTGTTGGATTCGTGACAGCAGTTGTTTCCGGGATACTTGTATGCCTATGAGGAATCAGTCACCAGTGGGATACGTGTGTGTTTGCACACAAAGTAAGGAAAGTTGTGTTTGGTTACATTATTTGTTCTAACAATGCTTCTTGGCAATCTTAATCTTATGCTGATGGAAAGTCGGTTTATTTCCCATTAAATGGTTCCACACTTGTAAGGAAAATGCATTTTTGTGAGTATGTGTATTATATTATAAAACAAAATTTAAAAACAAAAAATCCCCCACACAAACTGGGATCACTAACTTTTCTGAAAATGTACAACCGAAGAAACGGGTATCGTGGAAATGTTTCTGTTTTTATTCCATTATTATTTCCTTTATTGACAAAAAAAAACATTTATTCCTTTTATTTTTTTCACCATTTTCAAAGTGGATACAGCCCATAAATGCTTTACTCAAGAAAAGCTCCCCGAGTAGTACTTACAGTTTTTAACACTCATCTGAGAGCAGGGTGTGGGCAAGAGGTGCTGAAAGGAGGAAAAAGAGGTGGTCGTCAGGGAAACCAAGATAATAAGAGCCGAAGAAGATAAGAACGTGTGCGCGCATGTGAAAACCTATAGTATTAAGGTTATAAAAACATGAAAAGGCTTAATTTTAAACTGAGTAAAACTATAGGAACTTAGATGCCTAAATTATGACTGAAACTAAAAGCTGTTTTAGTCAAAACACTCAAATTAAATCTAAGTTTTCCATCTCAAATTAATTGATCCTGTGGAATGAGTTTGATCTATTATACAGTGTGTGGCTGTGGATAAATATTTAGAAACATCCTTCAAAAGCAGTAATAGCCAAACCTTCCACTTAGAGGAGAGATATGATAGGGCAGAAACAAGACGATGATGATGATGATGACACCACTCCATTTGAAGGGGGCAGAGAAAACATTTTTGTGAGACTTACAGATTTTCACTCATCCTTCCATGACCTTTTGGGCATATTTGTACCTGCTCTGTGTATCTAAATTACTTTGTAACTTTGGGGAACAAATACATTCACTCAGACTCTTTAAGACGTTGCCAACAAAACTTCCCAGTTTTGAGTCAAATAGGTCCGTTGTTATCATCCAAATTCAATCTCACCACAGAGGCTTTAATGGAACTTCTATCCTGTTTATTGCAAAGGCCTTTATTTGTTTCCATGCCAGCGCACAGAAACCCTCCAGCACTGTGGAGGTGGAGGGCTCCAGCTATTGAAGGAGTTATCTATGGCAGTGGTGGAAATGGAAACAAAGATGAACCCAAGGGATCCACCAGGGCTCTCTGTACTCTATACTGGGTCCCATTAGATGTGACAGGTGATAAATTGTGCGAAGGGCAAAAACAAACTACTCAGCAAAAGCAGGCAGACGTTGATAAAGGAAGGCACACTGGGCTCATCATTGGGGAGCTGAGGGAATTCTCCGGCAAAATGCCACCTCGATTTCTGGCTGAGCCATCCAACCCAATTAGGCCTGGAGACGGGCTGCTTTGGGGACTGTAACTCGGTGACACAGTATTCTTTTCAGTCATAGGTTTGGAAAGTAAAATGTCAAGCATCCGATAGTTTCCAGTTCAGCTCCCCGGACAGTGGTTACACATCCAAGAAATGACAAGAGGGTCTAATTACACACTTTTAGAAACATATTTAGTTAGTGAATTCTTCTGAACGGATGTGTAAAAAAAAAAAAAAAAAAGGAAAGGAGGTTAAAATGTGTCCTTTTTATTGGCTAAAAAGGGTGTAACTAGAGAGAGGAAAACACTCCTTGCTTTCGCTTTGCAGCAACACAGGGCTTTCCCTCATTGTTACTTTACAGTCACAAAAGCGGAAGTGCTGGTCAGACAAACCTACTTCTTACAATCAATCAGTCCACTCATTGAGTGTAATTTGCTGAAGTGGGGATATTGATATCTTTTTTGATATTATATGAAGGCTCACATTTTTAGGTCTGTTTGTTTTGGGGGCTAAAGTCCCAAATATCTTTGCTCGCTGCACACAGTATGTAGCACTTAGTTTGTTGTGATATGAATGACTGACTGAAGAATCGCTGGTACAGCAGAGCTTAAAGTACAATGATGAGGGGGTTTACTTTTAAAAAGACTTTGATATGAGCTGAGTATGAGGTCAAATGCATTGTAGTTGTATGCAAATCTTTCCTAAATCACAATTTACACTGGATTAAATTAATCCACACTTCACTAAACACACTGCATCTTACTGCAGGCTTACTTAATAAGACCAGACTGGTAATGATGTTCAGAAGAAGGAGTAAATCCAAATGGCCTGGTGGAGGAGTACAAGTATCTGACGCTCCACAGCACTTTCTCACTTTCAGTACCGCTGCCATAAGGACACAAGCAGGAAATCTTCCATACCTCATGCAATAATGCTCTACAGTGCAACATGTGTGAATAGCAGACTCCTCTGTTCTTCTGACAGTGACATCTGATTTTTTTCAAAACTAAATCAAGTAACTCACTTAAAATTCAGCTTTTGTTTTTTGTTTTATTTTATCATTATTTTTATTATTGTAATTATTAGTGCATACCCATAATATAGTACAGTTCAGCTGTAAAATAAAAATTATTGTAATGGTTTCATAAGGTGCTATTGTTGCATAAATGTAAATAAATACATAAAATTGTTGCCAAATGACATCATACCATCTGCTATAGGTAAGAGCCTGAGACCAACCTGTGTGCCTAGTTTTGTTGCTTAAATCCTGATTGTGCAGCAGGAATTGTTTGACAATGAAACAAACACACAGATTATTATAGGAAGATTATGGGGTGTCATATTAACAGTTATTAACAGCTACAAGACTACACAGCTACACACACACACACACACACGTATATATATATATATATATATACACACACACACACATCATTATCAGCTGGTGCTTGCAAGGTTTGTGTTAATTTGAGTTTACATTTTTGTCCACTAGATGTCACACTATTCTAGTTTTACAGGAGTCTACTTTTTCTTAGTACATTATTAGGAATGTACTTCTGCTTTTGACTCTTTTCAAATTTAGTTCATATTCTCCTTTATACACAATGTAACTGCCATATTAACGTAAGTGTTTTTGTCCAAATCCATGTCTTCACTATGTCCGATATGCCTTTGAAAATGTTAGAATCCGCTTTAGTGTAGCAATGCAACAACTTTTCTCCACCCTTACAAATGATTTTTAATAAAATAAAAGTAGCAAGTATCAATATAACAAAATAAACTCCAATGTAACAGCATCAAAAACAGACAATGTTAACGTTAACTGAGAGAATGTTAGAGCGTGGGGGGAAAAAAGTAGAAACAGGGAGTATGTATTACTAAACGAGTGTGGTTAACAACAGGAAGTGTGCAAATACTTCTGTGAGAGATAAACAGTAAGAAGGAGGGAGTGGCAAACATTGTAGTCTTTACAATTTTTTTTATCAGCACACTTAGGTCTATATTTAAAACTGTGAAGAGGAACAGGGTTACTGCTGATGTGTCTGTAACACTAAAAGACACTCTGCTTGCTCAAGTAAATGTAGATGAAGTTACACACACATGTTATGGATGTTATGTGAAAGATTAGAGCATGAGTACAAATTTACAGTTCAAATACTGCTCAAGAAAACACATTTTTAATGGAATTAGAGACAGATTCTTTCTCTCTAACTAGAAAAAGTTGCATTTCCTGCAAAAGTGCACTGTGAATGCTGTGCAGTGGAATCTGAAAACAGCAGAAGAAGGAGAACTATCTGCTGAAAACACTGTGTACAAGCTGAACTCTATGCAGAAATCTGCTTTATTTGAAAGACTAGACTGAAGAGTGTCAAGAAAGCAGGGAAGATGTGCAGCAAATATCACATGCTGGGTTTGAACCTTTGCCACCAGATCTTACGGCGGCGATTCATCCCACTGAGCCAAACCAGCTCTGGTCTCAAACAATGATATGATGAGAGAAAAAATGTGCACTGTGCAGAAGAAGCTAAATTGTGCTGAAAAGAGGTGAAGTGACTGAAAATTTTGCTGAAAAGGGGTGAAAAAGCTAAAATTTGTGTTAAAAAGAGTAAAAACAGTTAAACTGTTAACTGAAATAAATGTTGCCATAAGGGGGATTCGAACCTTACCCTTCTGCTCTGAGAACTGCTGCTCATCTCACTGAGCTAAAGTATTGCTCACCCCGGAAAGCTAAACTGGTGATCACACTGATAAGATAAGATAACCTTTATTAGTCCCACACGTGGGAAATTTGTTTTGTCACAGCAGGAAGTGGACAGTGCAAAAGTTATGAGGCAAAAATTAGGATACAATAAGAATAAATACAGTACACAACTGTACAGGATAGAATAAATAAAATACTATATACAGT
>NW_005187768.1:9412-11150 GCF_000239375.1 Pundamilia nyererei | reverse complement strand
ATCGGCAGTGTGCTTTATGTATAAATTCTGGGTGTGCTTACTGACGTCGAACCGATTTTATTTGGTACACGGCGCGCAGAAATCTGTCAAAAATGTTTTAGTACGACTTTGGTAAACTATGAAGGCGCACCACTTGATGGATTATTGGAGCATTACGGCTGCCGTAGTCAGGAGCCTCGCGGAGTAATCTGGGTCCTAAACTCCATTACTTCAGGTCCCAAAGTCAAACGAACACTGCGGCATCACTGAGAATTAAAACTGTCTAAATTCTTTCATCTTTAATAAAATGATCGGCGTTGCTGCTTTACCAGGTGTAAAAATTAAAATTAACATCCAGACATCCATGAAATCAGAACTTATTAAATTCAACGGAGTTAGAAGTTAGCAGGAAGTTAGCTCGCTAGTTTCCACCTAAACAGATATACCATGTTCTGACAGATTTCTGTGTGAATGTGTGCGTGAATGGGTAGATGACTGGATGCGTAAAGCGCTATACAAATACAGGCCATTTACCATTTTTGAAAAATTGAAAACGTACAGCTCTGCTAATGTTGTGCTACGTGACCACTAGCAAAACAGCTACGTTAGCATAACATTAGCACAGTGAAGCTGAAGGATGAAGGCTAACTTCTTACCACTCGATAAAAGTTAACGTGAGGAGTTCTGGTGGTTAGGGACAAATGCAGTTGCATGGCAGAATGCTATAAACAGACCAAACTTCAGACAGGAGCGCAACTGAGATGATCCATCCGCAATATGAGGTTAGTGATTAATATACTGCAACAACATGGGAATAGAGCAGCTGCGAGAGAATTCAGCACTAATGAATCAATTGTAGGGAAGTGGAGAAAGCGCATTTTTTGGCTTTCCCCATATTCCAAAAGTGCTTGTCTCTTTGCTATTACTGTCGCCCGGCATAATTTGCTGATGATGTTGTTTGCAGCTGCTGCAATGCTTTCGACCAAAACAGGCGCAGCTTGATGACATCGTCAACATGCGCTATCGCGGTCTATGCCGCCCACCCCTAATTCAAACCTCTTGCCAAGTTTGGTGCCACTGGTTTACTGTGAGCGACTCCCAGCCTAAAACGCTAAAAACAATAAAACCCTAACCTTACTTACTCTAAAATCTCTACCGTTGGCTAAATTTATATCGTTTCTACCCTATTCCGTTTATACCGCCCACCCCTAATACAGAGTATACAAAAGGGATAAATAGAATAAATTGGAATAAGAATACGAATACAAAGGAACAGGGGTTATGCTAAAAATCCAGTATTATTCCAATATTAATCCTAAATCTAAACATGCAGATATGACCTTCATGTTTGACTCACTCCCAAAAGCAGCACCTTTATAATAGATCTGAGAGTAAAGTATAATTGGTATAACATGTCTTCTTTAAAAGGCACTTCAGGATTTGAGTTTATCTCCTCTGTCTTGTTTCAAAACCTTCCGTTCTAAGAAATTCAGAGAAAACTTTTTTTTATTGCATCCAATGTACAGGTCCTGTGGTGATAATACAATATTATAAAGGCAATATGTTTTAGGATGAACTTTGTTTTTTCTGACAAAGTGTGTTAATCGAATTTTTTTAATGTGAGAACTTTTTTTGGTCAAAATGACTACAATAATAAAACACGTTTGTACAAGCCTCACTGTTCAAATCATACTTAAGTGGTGTGGTCATAGCTTGAATGCCAGGTTATGTAATCGTGTCTGTGTAAACTCTAAATCTC
>NW_005187768.1:0-9392 GCF_000239375.1 Pundamilia nyererei | reverse complement strand
TTTTTTTTTACAGTACTTAGTTTTTAGAGTACATGTTTTATACTTTGGGAAGTACCCCTGATATGCCTCTTTGTAACTAAAACAAAGTCATTCTCCTGCTCAAGAGACTAGCTTTAATGCGTGAAAACTGGAAAGGTGTTGGAGACAGTGTGTTGGTTTTACATTCATTAGGGGTATTTAGCACTTGGACTCTATAAGGTTCAGTTGTTAGTTCAGTGTTGGGGGTGTTTGGGGAAGGATGAAATTTTATTATGTATTTATTTATTTATTTATTTGCAACGGAAACAAAACTATACTGCTAACAGGAATAACAACGACGTACGACTGAAAAATAACGCTTTTAATTGGGTGGGGTAAAAGACTAAACTTCCGGCCGCATTTCCAGCGCCTCGACTGTCTTCAGAAGAGCGATTCAATCTGTTGAACGTACTGTCGGCAGGCGGAGGAGGAAGGAGTGGTCGTTTTACCGACGGACATCGACAAAACTCAGGCTGGCAGGTGAGACATCATCCATTTATGACTTCATGGGTAGCTGAACACTAAACAGACCGCTAATGTTACGGACACATTAAGTCGAATAAGTCTCCTTTTTACCTTTAAAGAACTGTTTTGGGATGTTTTCTCCCCAAGACTCTGCAGGTAGCATACACACGATTATCTGGTAAATCGACACAACTTTAGCGAAGGAAGTTTGATATTCAACAGGCTGTAGCATGCTTTTAAAAATGGGAAGGGGGGGCTTATGTAGGCAGTAAACTGGTGTGAGGTGCTGCGTTTTTTCTCGATGTCGCGTTTTTATTCTACAATAGCCTGCCACTGCAAATTAATATACAAAACTTAAAAAAAATCCTTCCTTTGCTGAAATACAGACCGGAAGAGGAGGCTGGAGAACCGAGCTCAGGACCGGTTCTAGCCTGCTACAGTTAAGTGAGGGCGGCCAGTTACAAAGAATAGACGCAACTTGGGCCAGACATTAACATAAACAGCTGATTAGTTACCCACGGGTTGCAGGGTTTGAGTCTTTTCTCTGAGGTCTGGTCACATGATTTCTGTCAAAAGTCACCACAACAAAATTCACCTGCCAATCCAGCAGGACAGCAGAGTAGCACCTTGGTCACACACTGCACCCCAGCAGTGTACTGAGTGAGATAAGGGGATCTTTAACCTTTCATCATCTTTCCATTGGTTCCCCTCTTGAAGCCCATTACAACTTTTGCTTCTTCTAGATAGGACTTGTGGACCAAATGTTTTATTTGTTGCATCATCTTGGCTCAAGCTGAAATAACCTGAAAGAGAGGATAAAGCACACAGCTGCAAACGAAAGGGGCGCGCTTTGTTTGTAACACAAGGCGGGGAAAGCTGACGGGTTTATATGACAAATTTTGTTGATACTTCCGAGGAACAGCAGTCTCTGCAGGAATCAAGAGCTGTAAGAGCCGCACAATTCATCCAAACATAGAGACACAAACTCTCTCTAAACCCGTACAACAAAAGCTGCCTCATTCTTCTTGGTGTGTCAAAATGCTTTACTGTGAGTACTCTTTAAAACAGGTCCCTCGCAGTAACAGCAAGATAATCACTTGAGAGCAAAATAACTGCTCTAATTGAAAACTTAGTAATACACATGCGCAAGCACACATGAAGTGGCAGCTTCTCTCAGAGCTCTGCAGCCAATCATTAAAGATGTAAATAAGGAAAAATGTTTCTGGTTTTTGGAGGGGAGTGGGGTAATGACTAAAACACCTCAGCGTAGATATATTGTCTTGTTACGCGCATTAGCTTAAGGTGGGAAGAGAAAGAGCATTAGGACATAGCTTAACAACACGAAACTGCTCCTATAGGTAGAGTGGAACTACTCTACCTGTCAGTGACTCTATATGACATCTGCATGAGGTAAAGCAGGCTCTATGTTTGAGTGTTTCTACAAGCATCAGGACTGTCTATTACCTTAAAAGTGTAGTGGTTATAGATTTGCCTAACATGTCCCTGGGAGCAATGCTCCCTCTAAGCTGCGCACGTGCGCAATTGCGCACTGCTGGCACAGTCTCTGCGCACAGAAAATCTGCTTTGCGCACAAAAAAAAATCTACCTGCATTGAAATTAAAATTAATACTTTAACAATTCTGTTTTGCAGTGTTAGTCAGTCAGTGACTGGCTGCTCCCGTATGTGATTAGAACGATGCCACCTATCCCACAGTCCAGCCAATAATGCGATTCACATTCGTATATACGCAGCCAATCAACGTCGTTGACAGGCTATGACAGCGTCCTTAAGTGCCGACACCGGTGTTTTAGCTGCCAAGGCGGCGTGGCTGATGTGGAGTGAAGCCACGTTAATGACAACGTGTACAACCATTGGAGATGTGAGCAGGACAGACGGAACATTTGACGGGAAAAGTGTGGACTTTATAACAGTTTTTAAATTGTGTTGAAAAGCCACGAAAACCAGAGTTGTGATAAAAAGAAATGTTGACGCTGTCCAGCCCCACGCACGGGGATGGTAGCTCGTTAACGGAGATTTGCCGTGTTGTGGCGTTAACGTCATTTCAGATTAACGCTGACAGCACTAGTGGGAACACAACGAATATGACTGCACATTTACTCCGACAGCATCCTAGTGCAAAGACAAGTGGAAGCAGAGAAAAACAACAAGCACGCATGCTACAAACTTTACCCGAGTCATTTAGACAGCTGTTAGCACAGGATTCTCCTTATGGGGACCTGATTTGTTTAATATGCTGCTGAGAATATAGCTCAGAAGAAGCGTATAGTATAGCTTTTATTTTGGAAAGAGCCATTTCTCTGTAATAAACTCTCTTTTCCAAAGATGAGTGATTCCTCAATCAGATAGATTTATTATTTTATCCCTTTGTTGTTTCAGCAACATTAAATTTAAAAACTGTACGTTTGAGTTAAAATATATATTTATAATTTTAATAAATGACAAATTAAAAAAGCATGAACATTTTTTTGTATCGAAAAAAATATCGAACCGTGTCACCAAAGTATCGAACCAAACCGAACCGTGAATTTTGTGTATCGTTGCACCCCTAACATATATACATACATACATACACATATATACATATACATATACATACATACATATATACAGGGTTATCTTAAAATACTTTACATCAGAAAAACTGCCTAACTGTGCTTTCTGCTTTGAATCCAGAAAAGATCTATTCAAACAATCCCTGGAATCATCCCAACAGCCTGCTTTGCCAATGTGTATCACTGTTGTTGGAGCATAATGAAATGGTTGAAAATAACACACATTTGTGGGTTTTAACTCTTAAAAACCTATCTGCAGGAACTACCCAGTGTGCATCAGCCAGCTACTGACAATCATGGCAACCACTGTGATGGAGAGCATCGGCCGAGTGTTCATCAGCCTGCAGCAGATCCGGCAGTTTCCCCAGTTGCTGACTGACGCTGCACCCTCCATGCCCGGCACCGTCAGAGACACCGAGGTTCCCTCCTACTTCCGAGAACGCTACGTCTGCACCGGCTACCGTCCGCTCAACCAAAACTGGCGCTACTACTTCCTGTCCTTGTTTCAGCGCCACAATGAAACCTTAAACATTTGGACTCACCTGGTGGCATTTTTAGTGTTGCTGATTAAATTGTGCCAGCTTACTGAGACTGTGGACTTTATCAGTGACCGTCATTCGTGGCCCCTGCTCATCCTCGTCCTGTCCTCTTTGACCTACTCTGCATTCAGTGTTGTAGCTCACTTACTGGGAGGAAAGTCTGACCTTGCTCATTATTGCTTCTACTTTCTGGACTACGTAGGGGTAGCGCAGTATCAGTACGGCAGCGCTGTAGTCCACTTTTACTATGCTGTTGATGAAAGCGTCCATGGACTGGTGAGTGGTATCTTCATGCCCACCGCCGCAATCCTCAGCTGCCTTTCATGTTTGGGATGCTGCTACGGCAAATACTGCAACCACAGCCTACCAACGTGGGTGCGTAAGGTGTGCCAGGTGGTGCCTTCAGCACTCGCCTATTCCTGGGACATCAGTCCAGTGGCCAAGAGACTGTTCTTCTGGTCCAGCAGTGATCCAGCCATCATCTACCACTTTGGCCAGGTGGCATTCTTCCTCAGCTGTGCCTTCTTCTTCACCTGCCCTCTGCTGGAGCGCTGTTTCCCCGGGCGGTGTGATTTTGTGGGACAGAGTCATCAAATCTTCCACGTTTTCTTATCTTGCTGCACCCTGTGTCAGATCCACGCCTCCTACCTGGACTTTGTGGGCCGCAGGAAGTTGTACTCAAGTCTGCACGGAAGTGGTGATGTTGTTCTATTTGTGGGGCTGTATGTGGTCACTTTGATTATGTGTGTTGGAATTGCGGCTTTAATGTTGAGGAAAGTGAAACAAGTGCTGGACTTCAAATTAAAGTCCAAATAATCATACAAGCCTTCCTTTAGTGTCACTCCTTTCATAGAAAGGGAACTGATTATTTTTGCAGCATAATAAATAAATAGGTAGCAAATTGCAAGAGGGATAAACAGTGATATTAGAATTTTTATATTCTTATGGATTATTTCTGAATAACACAGAATTTTCATGTATTAACAAAGCCTGGTGCTTTATTTAAAAGAGTACAATTCTGTAAGTTTAGGAAGATCATTAAAAGTAAAAAATGATTGCCTACATGTTATTCTGTCAGTTTACAGTAGTGTTATTTAAACAGATGATATGTACTTTGTTAAATGGTCATGTTGTAAGGATATTTTTGTAGCAATGTCTGGAGAGGATCTTGTGCAATGTGCAAGTAATTATTTTGCAAATTGCAAATTCAGGTGCAAATAATCTGCAAAATAATGCCCCCCCCCCCTCCAAACATCCTGAATTGGATAAACAAAAGAAACTGGATATATGGATAGAGGGATGGATTTACGTTGGTTTTTAACAATGTAACTATAGGTATTATTTAAAGGTGATTACTGATCACAGCTAAAATCTGCATTTCTTTAAGATAAAAAGTCTGCTACATGATTCCTGTTCAAACACTACAGTAAAACTAAGTCATATAGTGTTGCCAGAGAGCTGCAGTATTTCAGACCTTCACTTTGTGCCTTGGTAGGCATTTTCTTCAGTTGCCTTGAAGGCTGAGTTTTCCTTGAAGGTTACTCCATCAAATAATAGCACAGTGTGCGGAGTCTTCGAAGGAGAGCGTTGGGTTTCTGCATGTAGGCTTTAAAGCTCTGAGGACACACTGGAATGTTGATGTCGACTGCCAGTCTAAGATTTAAACCTCATTTTTTGTTGCTGTGCCACCACAAGTTTCAGCATCATAGCACTTTGGAATATGTACTTAATGTATTTAAGAGAGCTAGATCTTTTTTTGTATGAGGGATTTAATATATAATGAAAATCGTTTTCAGTTCAGTTTTGTTTTTTCCTTTTGTTTTTGTACCCTTGTATTCTTCAGGTATATACCTTTACTGTAACCACTACTGGCAGTGATTAAGCGGGCCTTTAGAATGTAAAAGAAATGATTATGAATGTCACATAAGTGCAAAGCAAGGGAGGTTTTTGCTGGTGTTTGTGGGAGATGATAATGCTACTGACCAAGAGGTAAACTAGTGGGATTAGTCAAATAAGCATCTCTGGAGGCAGAAATAATCTTGTTTTGTTATGTATGTAACAATGTGAAATGTCTTTCATGTATTAAACCCTTTCTCTATTCATTGTGTGAATTTGTAACAATACTTGCACAACCACAGAAGCCATAACAGTGCTTTTTTTTATTTTATTTTAAATGAGGGTGTTAGTTAGGTAATGTGCTGCTCAGCTCCAGGGTCGTAGTAATCTTGCCACAGCTTAAAGTATTAACAATGAGCAATACAAAATGAGGGTACCTGTTGGTATTGCTGCTAGAAACAAAGAGGATAAGTATGTCATATACTTGCATTTATATAATGCTTTTGTAATTTTATTGGTCACTCAGTCATATTTCTTGTTATATTGTAAATTAGCCTGGATCAAACATCATCGTAGCTCATATGTCAGACACGGCAGACATTTTCAGTGCCCAGAGATGTGTAGTTGTTGCAAAACGTTTTTCATGACATGAGCAACAAACCCAAAACTCACCAAGTGAACTCATAATAACCAAAAATTAAAATCACGTGAGTTAGGCAACACAGTTTACCTCTTTACCTTATGTAAACCAGCTTGTGACTGACTATGTATAGGCCTGTCAGTTCACATTCAGTTAGTCTAGCCAGTACTAACAGCTTAAGTACTATACTAGTCCTATAGTACTATAAAAGTCATAGAAAATAAGCACAAAATATGCTTTGGTGTATGAAATGAATATTTCTGAGACAAATGATGAGTAAGAAAGCATGTAATATACTCAATAGTCCACCATGTCCTTTTCAGAGACAAAGTTACAGTAAGCTGCAGTAACAGCAGAGGGAAACATTTTATTTCAAGCCCTTGATTTGTCCCGGATTTACGCCCTCAGTTGTGAGGTTCGCATCATAGTGAATACAAAATGATGTTTATTTAGAATTTTGTTTTTTTGTTCTTATTAGAATCAAACAGCATGATAAAGCTCAGTCTGATTCAGGCCAGGCCTGTCTTGTGATTGACAGTTTGCTACCATATGAGTATGTACAAGCAAAAATGGTGATAATACTGACCCACAGTTTTATTATGCACTATTGCACAGACTCTGCCATGATTGAAATGACACATCATTTCACTGCTTAAATTTTTTTAAAGCATTAAATTGAGGATTTGTAGTTTTGAAAAGTAATTTGTCAGGCTGCGCAACTGAGACAACATCTTTCTGCCAATAGTTTCTTAAAACTTTATGCAAGTGATTTTTTCTTACTTTGTGTCTATTATATGTACATATATACAGTATCTCACAAAAGTAAGTACACCGCTCACATTTTTGTAAATATTTTATTGTATCTTTTCATGGGAGAACATTGAAGATATGACACTTTGATACAATGTAAAGTAGTCAGTGTACAGCTTGTTTAAGTCTAAATTTGCCATCCCCTTTAAATAACTCACCACACAGCTGCTGGCAACAAAAGTGAGTACACCCCTAAGTGAAAATGTCCAAATTGTGCCCAATTAGCCATTTCTCTTCCTGGTGTCATGTGACTCATTAGGGTTACAAGATCTCAGGTGCAAATTGGGAGAAGGTGTGTTGAATTTGGTGTTATTTCTCTCATACTGGTCACTGGAAGTCTAACATGGCACATCATGGAAAAGATTTCTCTGAGGATCTGAAAAAAAAAAGAAGAATTTTTACTCTCTATAAAGATGGCCTAGGCTATAAGAAGACTGGCAACACCCTGAAACTGAGCTGTAGCATGGGGGCCAAGACCATACACCAGTTTAACAGGACAGGTACCACTCAGAACAAACCTCGCCACGGTCGACCAAAGACGTTGAGTGCACATGCTCAGCATCATATCCAGGGGGTGTCTTGAGTGCTGCCAGCATTGCTGCAGAGGTTGAAGGCGTAGAGGGTCAGTCTGTTAGTGCTCATACACTGCATCAAATGGCTTTCATCCCAGAAGGAATCCTCTTCTAAAGATAATGCACAAGAAAGCCTACAAACAGTTTGCTGAAGACAAGCAGACTAAGGACATGGATTACCTGTGGTCTGATGAGCCCAAGAAACGTATTTGGTTCAGATGGTTCTCAAGGTTGTGTGGCGGCAACCAGGTGAGGAGTACAAACACAATTATGTCTTGCCTACAGTCAAGCATGGTGGTGAGATGCCATTGTTTGGGACTGCATGACTGCTGATGGCACTGGGGAGTAGAGCTGGGCGATATGACCTAAAATCCATATCACGGTATAATTTGAAGCATGTGCGGTAACGATATATATCGTGATATATTCTTTTCTTCTGTATAACGTATTTCACACACTATAAGGCAACTTACAATCCTTTAATTTTCTCAAAAATTGACAGTGTGCCTTATGTATGAATTCTGACCTCGAACCGATTTTATGTAGTACACGGCACATAGAAATCTGTCAAAATGTTTTAGTACGACTTTGGTAAGCTATGATGGCGCATGGCTTGATGGATTGCTGGAGCATTACGGCTGCCGTAGTCAGGAGCCTCACGCAATGTTGCCAACTCCTCAGTAAGGAAAATCAGTATTGGCTGACCGAAAAGTCGCTAGAAGTCGCTAAAAGACGTCATCGCCTAATTTGCATAACAGGTCATGCTAATGTCATTGTAATCAGAATCAGAAAGGGTTTTATTGCCCAATGTTGAGCAGGTTTACAACATTAGGAAATTGCTGCGGTACTTAGTGCAAACATACTGTCATATAACGCTTAAATAGACATAAAAATAAGAATTAAAAGTGCTAAGTAGATAGATATATACATGAGTGCAGGTTGTGATCAGTGCCTGTTACACAGTGAGGGGCGGTGAGGGAAACAGCAGACTTCACTCTATCTTAATTAAAGTAATTGTTTTATTATCTCTTGCCAACATCATGCAGACAGCAACTTCTCAAAATGGCTCCCAATCCAATTCCTGCTCCGTTTAAATACTCTAAAGACACACCTTCTTAATACAGACTGGCCTATAAAAGAGCTGCAATTGAGGCAGGCTTCCTCTTTACTGGGAAAACAAGATGACCACACACAAATGTGCTACCATATTTTGGTAAATTTTATTATTTTTAAGAAAAACATATGCCAGCAATTAAGACAATTATTATTTTACATTCATTACGTGTATTCGATAACAATTGAGGAGAGTAAAAGTGAGAAACAATAAGCGGAACTGTTGACACTGTAGTCGTTCGCCCGCGGTTGCCTAGAGCGGACCAACTTCCTGTCCTCTCAGACGCAATTCGGGAAAAGATACGAGTGCTCCTGTGATTCTTTCTCTGAGACTCCACCTTTATTTTTACAGGTCAGTATCGTCTTAAAAGTACAGTGTATGAGGGTTTTGTGCCTCGTTCTACTTCGGTGTTTACTGAGAGTTATGTTGACAACGCCGATGTAACCTTAAGTGGGGTTTAGTTGAAAGTTACTGAAGCGCGGCACAGCAGCGGTGGTAGTGTAGCTAACAGTGTAAACTGGAGAAGTGTAATGACCATAGATACATATATTTGCCAAATGCCTTTTATTTACCTTTTACAGTTATTGAGCATATCTGACAAGTGAAAGCACTGGATGTAAATTATATTTGTTGATCGGAAATAAGAGACGCAATTCGGTAAAAGATACGAGTGCTCCTGTGATTCTTTCTCTGAGACTCTACCTTTATTTTTACAGATTTGTATTCTTTTTGTTATTGTGGTCTTCACATCTGGGACCCGTAACACCAACAGCAGAGGGGAAGAAACTGTTCTTATGGCGAGAGGTTCTGGTGCGAATGGACCG
>NW_005187767.1:433852-435302 GCF_000239375.1 Pundamilia nyererei | reverse complement strand
GAGGATTGAAAACCCAGGAACACTTCTGGTCCTGCAGAAAGTGTTGCACTTTGTCCTTCTCTGGTGCATTTGTGGCCATCTCTTTGTGAGCACCAATGAAATTAGTGCCGCAGTCCGAGCACAGTTGTTTTGCGGGTCCTCGGAGGGCGAAGAAACGCCTCAGTGCATTAATGAAACTTGAAGAGCTCATCTCCTCCACTACTTCAATGTGGACAGCTCTTGTACACAGGCACGTGAATAATATTGCCCACCGCTTCCTGTTTGCTTGTCCCCCTCTTATACACCTTGTAGTTACTTCCCATGGGCCAAACATGTCCATGCCTACGTAAGAAAAGGGGGGCTCAACTTGGAGGCGATCTACGGGCAAATCACTCATTAATTGCTCTTCAAACTTCCCTCTCAGTTTCTTGCATGTCACACATTTACTTATGACTCTGCTAATACATCCTTTTCCTCCTACAATCCACAAGCCACTCTCTCGGACAGCGCCCTCTGTAAAATGCCTGCCTTGATGGCTTACTTTCTCATGGTGGTGGCGCACAAGGAGGGTAGTGATGTAGTGACTGCCTGGCAAGATAATAGGGTTGGTGTCTTTTACTCCCAGCCCCGCGCGATTAATGCGACCACCAATTCTCAGCAGATTGTCACTTCCAATCACAGGGTTTAGTTTTACCAGCGGGCTGTTTTTTGGGAGGTTCTGTTTTTCAGAGATCCGCTTTATCTCATCTGCATATGTTTCAAACTGCACATTTTTAATGATCATTGTCTCTGCTTGATCTAACAGTTCTGGGGTGATGGCCGTTTTACAGATGTGCCATCCTTTACAGTTTGGCTCAACGTTTGATTGTGAAAAGCATTGTGCGATGTGAATCAGGTTTGACATGGTTTTCCGAAGTGAGCGCCATGTGGAGAAACGCTCCCAACGTCCTGAGCCCAAAACTTCCTTTGTTATGTTAGTGCAAAGTGTCTTTACCTCTGGGCGCACCTCTGCGTCGTTGTCTGGGTCCAGCAGTTTGTAATCAGTCTGCTCTAGATGGATGTATGAAGGGCACTGGAGAAACGCTGGACCTGTGAACCATGTTGTGTGTTCTAACTCAGCGGCTGGAACTGATCGTTAGCCGTGGTCAGCAGGATTCTGGTCGGTCGTAACGAAATGCCATTGCTCTGGAGTAGTTGACTCTCTAATACGACACACACGATTGTTTACATAGACATAAAAACATCTGGATTGGTTGTGAATATAACCAAGAACCACCTTGCTGTCTGTATAGAAACTAGTTTTGTCTATGGGGTGATCAATCTCTTCACATATGACCTCTGCCATTTCAACCGCCATTACTGCGGCGCAGAGTTCAAGCCTAGGTACAGTGAGCTCTGGCTGTGGAGCGAGTCGTGCCTTACCTAGGGCAAACCCAACCTCTGTCTTGCCATCCCCAGTGGTGACCTTGAG
>NW_005187767.1:430360-432388 GCF_000239375.1 Pundamilia nyererei | reverse complement strand
TGGGAAGGCTTATGAGTATTGCCTAAGCACACATCTCCTATTATCACCCAGCCTAAGTCCAGTCTCTGTGCGTATGGTGCATTGTGCGGACCATTGATCTGACTGCGCACTTTGTGAACTCTCAAAATGTCTCTTCCAAGCAACAGCAAAATGTCTGCACCACTGTCTAAGGGTGGTATTTTGTGTGCTATGCCTTTGAGGTGACTGTGTGCATAAGCCGCGGAGGGAGTGGGAATTTCCTCTCTTTTGTTAGGAATCATGTTGCATTCAATTAACATGGGCAGCTGAATAGCGAGGGAGCTATCGATTGCCTCTATCATATACCCAGAGGCTCTTCTGCCAGAAGTGAGACCTACGCTACTGCATGTCTGGAGGGTGTATGGCTCTGCCTTACCATTAACCTCGAACATGTCAAAAAACTCAGAGCGTGCTAGTGAAACGTTACTCTGGTCATCTAGCATGACGTACATTCTCTGGCGTTTACTAGGATCGTTGGCAGGGTAAACGTTAACTAGGCATATTTTTGAGCAAGATTTCCCAGAAAATCCTTCCCCACATACCTCAGTGCAACTTGAAACAACTGCAGTCTCTTTTAATTCTCGTTTCTCCCCGCCGTGACTTGTTGCAGGCTGAAGAGCTTTGGGAAGGTGGGGAACATCTGAATGCAGAGCTGTTGGGTGCTTATCACTGTTACATTCAGAGCATCTGATTTCTGCTTGACAGTCGCGAGCTACGTGTTTGTTAGAAGCGCAGCACTTGAAACAGATGTTGTGTTGCTTTAATATTGCCTTTCGTTCCTGAATTGGCTTTTCTCTGAAACTTCTGCACTGTTGTAAGGCGTGAGGTTTGTTGTGCACAGGACAACATTTGTCCGGTCCTTCCTCAGATATGGCTATAACGTTGGTTTTATGCACTGAAACTGACCTGCGGTTGTTGCTGTAACCATCTCCAAGCTTGTCCCTTTTAACTCCGGAGTTGCAGGTTGACAGCAGATTGAAGCTTGGGTCGTTGCGTGCCTTTGCTTGTGTCTGTATGAACTGTAAGAAGAACGTGAATGGAGGGAAGGTTACCCTGTGCCGCTGTTTGTAGTGTGAGCCTTCCATCATCCACTTGTCTTGTATCCCATACGGCAGCTTATCCACAATGGGAGCGACACCTCGCGCTGTATCGAGATAGGAGAGTCCATGCAAGTACCCTTCTTGTTTCGCTGCATTTATCTCCTGCAACAGATCACTCAACTCTCTTAGTTTTTGATTGTCTCTGGGCCCTATTTTAGGAAATTGATCAAGCTTGGTGAAAAGAGCACTTTCAATGGCTTCTGGCGACCCATAGATTTCTTCTAGTCTCTCCCAGATTAGCTCTAATGCCACAGCTGGGTTTGTTATGTTTACAGCTTTGATGCGATGTGCATGCTTGGTAGATTCTGCGCCAAGTGATTTTACAAGGAGGTCGATTTGTTCAGACGCCCTAAGCTCTAGAGTGTCAATGGCGTTGATGAAAGATGACTTCCAAGATAAATAGTTCTCCGGCTTGTCATCAAACTTGGTGAGTTCAGAGGTTAACAACTGACTTCTCATTAAATATTTGGCAAGCTCATTAGAGTCCCTAGAGGAATTTGGATCTGGAGGGTAGTACCGAAAACGTCCAGCAGAGGGTGGTGTAAACCCTGGTGAGACATGGCTGAGGTGCTGCTGATAGTTAACAGAGTGTAACTGTTGTCCTTGCCTTTCAGGTGAGTAATCTCTTTGATCAGGGGGTCTGAGGGAGCCATAGTCCTTTGGTGCTGAGGGCAGTTCATCCGGTGACATGTCCGGTGGCTTAGGTCGATTTGCATACTCGCCTTTTCCTATTTTGACGTCCTTTGATTTGACTGAATCACTGCGTGCCTGATGCATATTGACATAGTCTGTAGTTCGCTCATGAGAACTCTGTGTCTCCTTTGGTAAGCTCAGGTGCTCATCACTCATGTCAAAACTTGCAACAGCAGACTCCAAGACAGCTGCTTCAGTGGCTGCGGCCTCAGCTTCA
>NW_005187767.1:393788-394715 GCF_000239375.1 Pundamilia nyererei | reverse complement strand
ACTGATGTACAGTATTAATATTGAAGAGCATTTTCTCCTCTGAGACGTTCACATTTAATCCCGGCACATTTCAAGAGAAAATAAACCCCTGTTTAGTCCTCAGTGGTTGTTTGTTTCTAACAATACTGGAATCCACCAAAGGCAAAGGCCCGACTCAAACAGCAGACACACCCATTCTCTAGGACTAATCTGTCCGAAGGCTTAATGACTAACATTTTCAATCACTGTCACTGTCATCCTCCTCTTCCTCCTGTTCCTCTTCCTCCTTCTTCTCAGTTTCCTCTACAAGTCCTGAGAAGAAGTCATTGTCACCATGGGCCTTCTTGGTGAGAGACTTCATCCGACCGTTTTTCTTCTTTCTCTTGCGGTACTCATCGACAGTCGTGTTGGGTAAACTGGAAATATCCCAGAACTTTATGAGCTGGTCTTGGGCGCAGCTGACCAGGAAACGTGAGTCCCAAGACTTAGCGAGCTCTTCAATGGGTTCACCAACATGCTGCCCGATGCAGCCGATGACTCGGTTGGGAAGAAGGTTGACGGCTCTGATGGTGGAGAGACAGAGTGTGTCAGTAAGTTATATTGACAATCTGATGTCTGATGAGTCTTAACGAGTACCATTTGTTTATCAGCTTTAACATAAAACAACTGACTCAATGCAGTTTCACAGATGATCAGACAAACGTCTACTGACAACTTTACAGATGGTGTATACTGGTCACAAATGAGACCAATTTTTTTTCCAATGGCACGACGGTGCGACCAACTGTTCGAGTAACAAAAAAAAAAAAAAAGTCTTTGCAACTCTGAAAGTCTTCGTGTGGTCAACAGCAGACACACATTGTGCCCCTATCGTGGTCTAAACCAATCAGAGATAGTCAGGGGAGGGACCTCTCTGATTGGTCGTGGTCCAGATATTCATGTAGTCGG
>NW_005187767.1:391345-392414 GCF_000239375.1 Pundamilia nyererei | reverse complement strand
CCCCGTTTCATCAGCGCCACTGAGGTCAGATCACCACTCTGGTACTCTGACAGCAGCTCAAACCGCCGCCTTTTGATGTTGAAGACGCCCATGGTGCCATCGCCACTGTGACAAATCACAGCAAATCAGATTGGAGCTCAGATGGTGAGCTCAGGATCACCATTTCTGGCTTTTTTTCTGTACCTTAACTTCATCATATCTAATAAAACCCTGAAACTTTATGTTTTCACTAAGAACACCTAAGTGCATAAAGTTGGGTTGAAATTTGGGAAACTTTAAAATTCATGTGATTTTTTTTTCCACAGTATTTTTGAGGCCTTATAGCTGCACGTGACGTCCAGGTGAAAACTCCAAGGCTAAAAACATATCGAAGCTCTGCAAAAAACTGCAACCAGACGCCCACCCCAAGCGTCACAGTCTGTAATGGTTTTGGGTTTCCTTGGAGTATCTTGAGTGTCTTACTGATGTAAAAACAAAAAAGAAGCTTAAGATGAGTCAAAGAGTTGCTGCTGGGTCAGGGTTTGATCGCTGATGGTGGGCTGCAAACTGGCTCAGGCTTCAAGCCTTTTGAATTTTAAATGAGTCGTCCAATTCCATCAGGTGAGCTGCTGTCATGACTGACTTCTGCAGGAAGTTCTCTTGTGGAACTTATTTCTCGTGAAAACTGTACCAGGATCTAAATTAATGTTGTTTTCAGTTGGATGTCAACTCTTGATTTTATTGCTATAGCTCTGTACAGAAGTCTTGAGTCACCCGTCACGTCTTCATATTTTCCTTCCAATGAGTCAGGCTTTCTTGTCATTTTGAAAGCAGTTTTGAGCAATCAGATGCTTCACATTTGGGAAAGAGCTTTATTTTACAGCATTATAATGATCTTAAGCACACTGCCAATGCAGCAAAAACATATCTAGAAGGTGGTCATAGCAGCTATTGACTTGCAAGCTTGTTAGAACCATACAAACTCTTTTGCTCTTCTATACTATATTTTCATAAATGCCTGCACATTTGCCATTTTTCTGGCAAATATAAAGAAATGAGGGCTGGCTCAGCACTTTGCACAGAACTGCAT
>NW_005187767.1:388156-389434 GCF_000239375.1 Pundamilia nyererei | reverse complement strand
GACGACTGCGGCCGCAAACTGAAGGAGTGGAGAATGGTGAAGTCTGACGGGGGCGCAGAGGTGCAATGTGCTCTACTTCAAGAGGTCTGGTTCAGGGAACCTTCCAGGCTCTGCTTTCTCATCTAAACCTCGCTCAGGATGCAGCAACTTGACCCCTGACAGGCACAGCTAAACAAGACCATATTTGACCTGTTTTGGCTTCCAGTACGTTTTAGATTTAATTTGAAAATGTCTGTTTTAAGTCACCAATTGCAGTCTCACCCTCTTAACTTTGTCAACTTATAACTAAGCACGCTGCAAACAGATCTTTAAGGGCAGCTGACCTGATGCTTCAGGTTGTTCCAAGAAGCAGACTCAAGAACAGAGGAGACAGAGGCTTTGCTTTAGTTGCTTCTAAACATCAGAACCAAATTATGACCCCTCCAACACTCAACATCTTTAGTCCTCAGTGTTTAAATTTTGAATTGTTGTGTATTAATGACTGAATCTGGCACAAAAAGATCTCTTAAATCTCTTTCTGGTAGCTGGGTGTGTTCTAAAAACACAGACTCAAATTCGGGGTAAAGACGGAGCGAGACCCTGTTCAGACCTTTAAGGTGCCTCCATCGTCTCCGGTCGCCACGATGTTCTCGTCTACAAGGAGCAAACTGTTGATTGGCGCCCCGTGGGCCCCTCGGATCCGTGTGACCAGCTGCCCCCGCTCCACGTCCAGTTGGTGCACGGCCTTGTCTCGGGACACGCTGTACAGCTTCTCTCCGTCCGCCGTGAAGCGAAGCTGGCGGCAGGACTTCAGGTGGTGCCCCGAGGACCACAGCTCCCGGTTCTCGCCCTCCGTGCACGAGTACGAGAAAGCGTACACGTCCCCGTCCACGTCCCCGCAGGCCAAAACGTCCCTGGTCGGGTGCAGAGCAACCGTGTTGGCAATCGCTTCCAGCTGGAGGTCCATGGGGGTATCTCGGATTCTCGGTCCTTGCGGCTCGCCCGCATCCTCGTCTTCGTCCTCATCAGGGTCCGGATTTGGCTCGGAGCCGGCCGGCTCAGCATCAGACGTTTCGGGGTCTTGGGTGGTTTCCGGAGCTTCTTTTTGCTCAGTTTCCGAACTTTCTGACGCTACTTCAACGTGTTCCGTGGTAGCTGCCATGTTGTTTTGCCTTTCTTCTTCTTTTACGTTGAATTAAAGAAGCGATGCAGGTGAAAACCAGCCTCATACCGCCCCCAAGCTGTAGTTAAATAAACTACACATACGCAGAAGAACACTCAGCAAATTAATATATTTAA
>NW_005187767.1:385658-386793 GCF_000239375.1 Pundamilia nyererei | reverse complement strand
AAAAAAATAGTTTCTTGCTTTCTTCAGGTCAAATTTGAGCTTTGACGCTCCGCAGCAGAAACAGAAGCAGGCAGCAGGAGACCGGCGAAGAAGGAGGGCTGAGAGGAAAGGAGAGGAGGAAGAGGAGTGGGAAGAGAGAGGAAGAGGGAAAGACAGAAGCGGAGGAAATGGGGGGAGGGGAGGGAGGAGGGTGGCGTCAGAAGGGCACGATGGGGGCGAGGACTGCAGGAGGCTCAGGTGGAGAGTCAACGATGTGGAGAAAGAGAAACTGCAGCTGAAGGCGAGCCACAACCAGGAGGTGAGCTACAGCCAATCATAACCTGCAGTTCCTCTAATGTCCACTTGAGGCTCCAGCAGCAAAATGTCCAACTTTAAACATGTTTACAGCCTGCTACAAAAACGGTTTGGCTCTCAAGAGCTAATTACCCCCTTCATGTCATCTAAACAGTCTAAACAGAGGTGAATCGTTTAATAAAGTCACCTGAAATTGTGACCAAAGATGAAAATCGTAATTATGATTAAAAGATATGAAGGAGTGAGAAAGAAGGTTCAGAGTTTTGGCAAAAAAGTGCAAATAATGCATCGAAAATCCAAAATGTTCAAGATAAAAAGACAAAACTTTGGACAGAAATTAAAAATTAGCAAATGATAAATAATCAGCTACAAATAAAAAATAATAATGTAAGTGTGTGTGTTTGTGTGTGGTTACTGTGGTGTTTAAGGTGTGTCGGCTGCAGGCAGAGCTGACCCGGCTTCGGTGTTCGGTGGAGCGCGGCGAGGCTCAGAGGGTGGAGCTTCAGTACCAACTGACTCTGAGCCGCAGAGATGCCGAGCGAATCACCGAGCTCAGCAGAGACAAACAGGCGCTCACAGGTACACGAATCCAACGCACCTTTCTGCTTCATGCTGCGTGATCCCCCGCAGGAGCAGGCTTCCTGAAATCGGCCAATTAGAAAAAAGCTGGCAGTGTAGTTTAGTGCAACACATGATGTCACTTTAACAGAGCAGACTTTTAATGGTCCTTCCTTTTTGATTGTAGCGTGATCTGTGAAATGAAGTGCTACAAAGTTCTGTCCTTGTAGAGTTTTTCATGTCGACAAGTCAAAGAAATATAAGAACTCTTCATCTGTACTCA
>NW_005187767.1:382959-384120 GCF_000239375.1 Pundamilia nyererei | reverse complement strand
CGCTCTGCAACAGCACACCAGCGAACCATCAGCGCAACCTGCAGAGGATGATGGGAAACAGAGTCTTCCTGCTGAAGTCCTGCAGCTGCTGAGGACCACGCTCAGCTCATACCAGCAGAGGCTGTTAGACGCTGACAGACAGGTACAGATTCCTCTCGTTTATTTCTGCGTTTCTTCTGGTGAATTGTGATTTTATTCCTCTGCTCTGCTTCTGTGGCAGCTCCAGGATCTGCTGCTGGTGTCGGAGAAGCTGCAGGACGAGAACCAGAGTCTTCAGCAGCTGACCTCAGATCAGAGGAGTCAGATTGATGTAAGTACAGGTCTTTATCCTAAATGGAATCCCAGACAACGATAGGACTAATGTGGACTGCCAGTGCTGGAAAAGTCGGGAGCACTGGATGAGTTTTCTTTTTTACATAATAAATAACGGTAAAAATAAATAAAAGTGCTGCTTGATAGACAGAATCCAGCATGTATATAAATCACATGACGTGATGTAAGCAGACATAAGAGTGGAAACACCAAGTTTCCTTTTTTGGATAGATGGGACTAAAACAAGTGTGTCTCTGTGAAGCAGGGACTGTTACTTTCAAAGGACCTTTTTTTAAAGATCTTCAGTACGTTGGTGGAAGGTCAGGATCTCTGTGTAATCTGCAAAGACATTTTCTGGTTTGTTGGAAGGTATATTTTTATGTCTCAACCTGTTTTTCTCTCTCTTTTCTTCTCCAGGAGTCTCAGCAGGAGACGCTGAAACTGAAGGAGGAGGTGTCTCGCTTACGCCAGGAGAGCTCTGATTGGTCGACACAGAGTCAAAGCCAGGAGGCCGAGCTGCAGAGAGAGAGGGAGGAGAGGAAGAGGGAACTAGAGAAGGAGAGGGAGGAGAGGACAGCAGACGTCCAGGAGATAACTGAACACTACAAGAAAGAGTCGACGGTGCTGAATCGAGATTTTTAACATTTGTCTCTCTTTTTTTTCTCATTTCTCTTCTTCCATGTTCAGCTTCCTCTTCACTTCATGATTCTGGTGCTGCATTAATCTGTCCGTTACTTTCAAACTATTTTTATCTTCTGTTGACTCAATTTAAATGAAAAAAGTGAAACGTTGTCAGTTAAACACTTGTGTTGTGTGTGTTGTGTGGCAGCAGAGTCACAGTTTGAGCCC
>NW_005187767.1:363612-366047 GCF_000239375.1 Pundamilia nyererei | reverse complement strand
TATATAATATAAACATTCTAATAACTTTAAACCATGAAGAAAGAACATCTAAATATTAATTTCACTACATTTTCAACAAAATATACAGTGTCTATATCAGGGAAAAAATTATATCTCAAATATATAAAAACAATTTCACTCAACAATAATAAAAAAAAATCTGATTTGTTAAACAAGAAAGTTGGAAACACACTAAATTAAATGAATTTAAATGAGCATAAAATAGAAATATTTTTTAAAACAGATTGTTTAACATCATTTAAAATTATTTTAATTATATAACAAAATAAAATATATAATAAGTCTGACCATTTCTGAGAAAGAAGGAAAAGAAATTGTACATTAATGATTAATAAGAATATAATAATAATAAAGATATTAATATATAATGCTATATAATATTATATATTATGTTAAAACAGTACTTCATATGAATCTTAATAAGTTGTGATCAAAACCCAGTTATCAAAAAGGAATTTCACTAACTGATTATCATTAATCACACTCACAATTACACCCAATTGCATTGGTACTTAAAACAGTGGTAAATCATGTCTGCAAAAAAGAAGTCATCAGCACATTTATGATAAATATTCATAAAGTTTTAAATAATCACAGTGACCAGTCAGATAGAGGTTACGTTGTATTTGACCAATCAGAGGCCTGAGCTGATGTTTCTGTTCTGACTGCAGGACCGAGACGTGAGGATGACTCCAGACCCAGAGGAGGTACCGACTCTGTTAATGAGGCATACACGTTTGTGTTTTATTAGAAATATGTCAAAGTGGAAAATGCAAATGTTTAAGTCTCAAATGTGTCGTGCTTCGGCAGTCCATCAGGTGCACTTTATCCTGCTGCAGCTGCGTGTGTTTCAGACCAGGAAGTGTACAGCTCAGGTCATGTGATTGCTGTGGACACGGCTGGGTGGCACATGGTAATACCATGGATACACATTTTATATTACACTGTTACATACACTGTTTGTATTTAAAAGGACAGTAACATTAGCCTTAATGATTATTGATAATAAAAAACTGTGTCTCCATAATATAGGTGACAGGTTAATGTCCCTGTGATGCAGGTATTCGAACAGATGTGTGTATTGCAAAGTCCTGGAGACTGAAAAAAAATGTTTATATAGGTTTAATCTAATTTGAGTCCCCAAATGGCAATATTTAATTAAACTGTGTTAAATAAATTTCAATAAATAAAACTGTGCTTTTTGATATGTAAAACAGAGGTCATGTGTCTGACGAAGCTAAGTATTGAGTCAGAGTCGGCTTCTTTTTGTAACGTGAAGTCGTGGAAAACAAACTTCTTGACAAAATGTCAGTAGTCATGTTAGCCCTCAGAGTGCAGATGTGTGCTGTCACTATGGTGACATGGAGTCAGGTGTCGCTGTCATCACATCAGTGTGAGCATCTGGAGTAAGCATCTGTACACTCGCACACACAAATGTTGCAGTGTGTAGATGGTAAACACACATCTGTTGCTTTGACAAACAGGTGAGTCGTACCTGTGGCTGGCCTTCAGAGGCATCTTATCACTGTTGACCTTTTTGTATATTTTTTAATCACCAGATTATCACTGATGTATCTCATTTTTCATTTTTATAAATACAAAACTTGGAAACTGTATTTGCCCCTTCAGCACTGGAGAAGCTCCAGGCCCAGCCTCCCTCCAGCTGTGGTCCAGTGGAGGTGGCTCTTCCTGGGGTGGTGTTCGACCTGAGCTCCCTGGTCTTGTACGGAGCTCAGGCCATTCCTGTTTGTCTCAAGATATTGCTGGACCGCCTCTACAGCATCCTGACCCCAGAGCAGGTAAGTAAGTGCACCTCTGTGATTGGTAGTAATGCAGAGAAGCCGTTTGAATTTACTTTTTCTCTTTTCCAGGTCGGACACATACTTCACACTTTGGGCTGGAATTTGGGGGATTATGTTAGAGGCTACATGCTGCAGGTAAACTACTCACAGTAGTGACTGAGTGAATGTGAACATCTAATGTCTGACATTAAAATAACCTGTAGTTTGTGATACCATATGAAGAAGTAACAGCTAAAACGAATATAAGATTAACATTAAATAATTACAAATTAATTGTAAACCAGCAAGCATGAGTATATTCTTTACCTTTTGGTTTTTAAGTTAAGGATTCTCAAAATTGAGTTTGTAGTTTGGGGGCATTCAAAAGGCACCAATTAGATGTAAGTGTTTACTAAATCCAGGTAAGAAGAAGTACACACCTTTCACCAGATCCCAGAGGAAAAATCAAACAAGAATTGCTTTTATAACTGTGGCTCGGATTAAAAGGTGGATGATATTTAGAAACTAATGAGAAAAGTAAAACTTGAATTTCTGTTTTTAAAACTGCTCCTGCTTCTGTTTTAGCAGATTTGGACTAGTTCTTCACTATTCACACGTAATGTACACTCATTC
>NW_005187767.1:361501-363339 GCF_000239375.1 Pundamilia nyererei | reverse complement strand
TAAAACTTGAATTTCTGTTTTTAAAACTGCTCCTGCTTCTGTTTTAGCAGATTTGGACTAGTTCTTCACTATTCACACGTAATGTACACTCATTCTGCTGAAGTTATAAAACAACTGTTGCATGTTGATTTTAAATTGTCCTCAGATGAAGAAGTGCTGAAAAGAGTAAAAAGTATGAATGTCAGTGTAAATATGACTTGAGCCTAAAATACTTTGAGTAGTTAGTAAGACTAGAAAACAACTGTTTAAAAATAAGTCCATCCAGCTAAGCAAGCTTTTTGACTTTTCGTGCCAGTAGGAACCTCTCCTCACGTGCTCTCAAAGCATCACTTTAGATTTACAGTAATTAACTGATTAAAAGCAGTGCATGATGGACGTTTTCCAACAACCAAACTTAAAAGAGCTTTCTTTTCTCTGCAGTTTCCCAGTGGAAAAGTTTTGGACCGCTGGTTTATGGTGACTCCAGAAGAAGAAGTGCTCATCTTAAAACAGTTCCTTCGCTTTGGAGAGACGCGACCCATAGTCGAGTTGATGCTTCAGACTGCAGACGGTGCTGAAATCCTCTCTGATCCTGAGCTGAAACCCACACACAGCAGCTGCCAGTCAAGCACGAAAGAAGGAACGATGATGATGTTAAGGAGTTCAAGAGGAGATTCACGACTGGTGACCAGTGTCTGTCATTTAGAAAAAAGCAGTCCTGCTGACCACAACAATAATGTCTGCCATTTTGAAAAGTTTGCTGGTGGACTTTCTTTTCTGCTGCCATTCCATTTTCCAAGCTCGGCCTTCCACTGTTTGGTTTCTCCCACTAAGGTAATCAAATGATATTAAGTTTTTTAAATACTCGAAACCTCTTACATTAAAGTTCCTCCAGATTTAAGCTTCTTACATTTACAATTACCATCTTTTTTTCTATCAGGAGCTTATTCCTCCCAGTAAGCTGACACAGTTTCTACGAAAGTCCCATTGCAGCAAATTGGTTGAGAAGCACAAGCCAGAAGGAGGAAGAACAGACCAAGAGACTGATCCAATCTTACCTCAGTGTATAGGAGAACTGGCCGTAAAAGTCAAAGCAGACCCCGATAAGCCAAGCCCGCCTCGCTCGCTGTGGTATCCCTCCTTCCACAGTGAGCAGGACTATGACCTTCAGAGGGGAACAGCCAAACACGAGAGTGACTTTTCCCTTTCTCCTACCTTAAACCCATCAACAATCATTTCTTCCTGTTCAGTCTTTTCACCCATCTCCCCCTCTCCGTCCTCACCTTTGAAGATTTCCCAAAAAGTGCCAGGCTCCCATTCTTCTTCTCTACATCCTCTCCCTTCCTTCTCCTCATCTTTCCTTTGTCCTCTTCCCACTGCCTCACTTTCTTCCTCCCTGCATCCTCCCCCATCCTCATCTACCACCCTCCATCCACTCCCCTCCACCCTCTGCTCTGTCCCTTCATCTGCTGCAGGAGGTCGGAAAGGGAGGGTCTGCTGTGGCGTTTGCGGGAAAAGCTTCTATGACAAAGGTATGGATCCTCAGGCCTTTGTGAGTGTGTGTGTGCAATAATAGAGTCTGAAAGAAAAAAAATGTATATATATACTATAAATTATCCTATAGTATAAATATAGGACTTAATTTTTGTGTTGCACTTTTTATATGTGCTGTATATCAAGTGTCTTGTGCAAAATGAGAGACCAGAATGTGTAATGTATACCTCAGTATCACTATACTGATAACAAAATTTACTTGGACAAAGTTAAAAACATCAGATGGATATTGTGTAACTAAGTTACAGCTAGCTGGCTAACCGCGTAATCTATGCTGTTACTATAGAAAGTAAATGTTAGTTACG
>NW_005187767.1:359039-361033 GCF_000239375.1 Pundamilia nyererei | reverse complement strand
TCCAATTGAATATTCTCTATTTCCTTACTCTATCTTTAGACTCTATCCCTTACTTCATGGTATACTTAGAGAGTCTTTTTTCTGCCAGTAAAGCAGCCTATAAAAATGACCTGTGTCTGTCCGATGGAGATCCACAAGATTTAATTCAAGGTCTACTACGCTTGTCTATTAATGATCTCATTTTTGAATCATACACCAGCATTAATGAAAAGAAACTTTGAATTCAATTTAATACCATTTAATTTTCAGCCCTGAAAAGTTTTTATTTGTAGCTCGGTAGTAACCTAACAAAAATCCCATTTTAATTTGTGCAGGAACACTGAAGATCCACTACAACGCTGTCCATCTGAAGATCAAACATCGCTGTACAGTGGCAGGCTGCACCATGGTCTTCAGCTCGCTGCGTAGTCGAAACCGACACAGCGCCAACCCAAACCCAAGACTTCACACGAGCAGCAGCAGAGACACCTACAGAAGCTCTGACCACACAAGCGTTCACACTGATACACAGATACATGGCTCTAAACAGGCTCGCAAAAGCACACAAGACAGTCACATGTATGTGTATAGGAAAAAGGAAAATGCCAACACATTTTGGAAACATACTAAGGATTCACAGGCACATGTGCACACTGTGGGGAGTGGCTTAAATGGTCACAAAAACCTCCAACATTGCTTTCTCCAGAGCATGCCACATCACGCTGACTCAACTCCTGTTTCTTCCCCTCTTCAGCACCAGAACCAACACACCGATTCCATCTTTGCCCTAAATAACCCCCAGGTCTTGCCTCCGCTTCCACCCCACCTCCATTCAGTTCATACTGCTTCTTCTCTAGGTTCCCCTCCCTCTCTGATCCCTGTAGTCAGTTCTGCAACAGACAAAATCAAACACCCCCTTCTGACTAACCATTCTTCCAGCACCACCCCAATTTCCCAAGAAAGTTGTGACACTCCGAGAGCATCCCATTACTGCGAAGGAAATCGGTGGCAGCCGGAGTCAATTGACCCCGTGCCAAAGAAGAAGCCCAGGAAGTCAAGCATGCCAGTGAAAATAGAAAGAGAGATGGTGGAGCGGAGGAGACACGAGAATGAAGAGGAGTACTGAAGAGTCACAGAGTTGCTGTTCAAAGTTTATATTCAGAAGTAAACTTTTTGTGAAAGAACAAATACAGAAAAAACAATTGCAGCGTGATAACAATGGAATTTCTCATCTCTGAGTTATTGTACAGGCCTCAGAGAGACTTACAGAATAGATTCTTCTGCAGAGTTTGAACAAGTATGAAGAAGAATCAGAGATGCTAATAAAGAATAATTTCTCAGTAATATGAATAAAGATTTTAATAATTTTTTAACATGATTAAAAATATTGAAAACAGAATGCTTGTGTTTCACTATAATTTTATGGTATATATCTCAATTTAACCCAATATGTGATTTCAGTATAGTGTAGTACAGAGTAAATACCAATATAGTTCAATTGACCACATAAGTACATTTAGAGTACTTTAGAGTCCATTTATCCGAATCATCTCCAGAATAAAGATGACAGATGAAGGCAAGTGAGAACCACAGAGACACAATAGAATCATTAATAAGAAATATGAAATCTGACAGAACATGAGGTCTGCTTCAGAAGTGATGCTCTGTGGTGAGTGAAACCTGATGAACATGTGGTGTCTGTGGGTCACCTGTGGGTATGTGTCATTATAAAGACACTGTGAGGACAGCGAAGATTAAGTATGGACAGAGCACCACCAGGTAGAAGACCACTCTGAACACAAGGCTGAAGGGAGAAGAAATGAAAGATGAAGCTGTAGATGTTGGTTTACCTGCAGAGAGAATCCCACCTGTTCAGGTGAATATGTGGATGAAATCAGAGGTGAAATCAGAGTGAAGCTGCTCACCTGTGACAGTGATCCAGCTGGATGGAGACTCTCCATGACCGCTGATGTCACACTTGTAGAGGCCTTCATCAGACCTGGAAACATGCTGGA
>NW_005187767.1:356747-358130 GCF_000239375.1 Pundamilia nyererei | reverse complement strand
AGCTGCCTTTCCAGAAAAATACAAAAACTTTTCCGGAGTACTTAAGAACCCTGTTTACTCTTTACCTCCCATGCTTCTAGACTTCTAATTGGCCAACATTTCTACACGGTTAAATGACAGCATTTGACTGGGTTTTTAGCGTTTACATGTGGACGGAGACATCTTTGCACATGTGTGTGGGATTTTTTTTTTCATAAATACCTCTATACATGTGGATGTAGCCTGAGTTTAGCAGACACAATCAGGGAGTTTCAGACTGAGTAAAGGAGGTTACTGACCTTAGTTTTTGTTGCAGCTCAGCAGTGAGATCAGAATTAAAGAGAAACAAGACTCGGGTTAGTTTAGAGTTTGTGGTGTTTAATGAAGTGATCAGAGAGCAGAGCAGACGCAACATCTCTGTTTGCTAAGAATCGGAGCAGAAAGGAGGAAGATTGTTCAGCTGAAACATGTACAGAAGATTCATCTTACAGACAAACATCACTAAAAACAAACTACAGACTGTTTTTTTGAGGGTTTTTTGTTAGATTTCCTCAGCTGAATCTTCACACAGACTGAACTTACAGAGCAGCAAAAGCAGAGATGTTTCCTCCATGTGAACATAAAGTTGATGCTTCATCAGAAAGATGGAGGAGTTTCTTTGAAGGTGTCAAATCTTAAATATAAAGACTGTTACTGTTACTGACAGCAGGTCAGCTGAGAGGAAGAGAGCTGGAGGTGGTGGAGGTGCTGGGGTGTCTGAGCTTCTGTTACATGATGTGGCTAAATGATGTCATTTAGCCACAAAGTTTATTTCTAACATGTTGTTAGAAATAAACTTTGTGGCTAAATGACATCAAACTACACCCACTGAGATGATGTGATGGCTTCACTGTACCTAAATCATTAACAACACAGCTGTGAGTTTGGTTCTTTCTGAGTTTTTTGCAGGTCAGCAAACAACTGGACACAACACCAGACTGAAAGTTTAATGTACCAAGATTAATTTTACCGTAAATGAGCCACTAACTGAAAATGATATGCAATGCACTTCAAACCCTCTGCAGCAGCAGGATGGAAACAAACAAACAAGCAAACAAAAGATAAACTGATATCAGAACAGCCCATGAGCCAGAACGTTCTGTAGCCAATCATCTTATCAAGTAGGCGAGGGAAACAGGAAACACTCAAATAAAACAGGATGTAACACTCATCGTCATGAAGTTGATGGCACTCATAAATGTCAGACAGAGCATCAACAACAATAGTGCTGTAGTTTCTGTGGGTCTGTGAGAACTTTCTGGAGAAATAACAGGGTGGTCGATACCTGCCGCTACTGGAAGCAACCTCCATCTTGGTGTTACCCATGCCAAAACCATGACAGAGTGTTGATGGGAGCTATCTTCA
>NW_005187767.1:353340-354936 GCF_000239375.1 Pundamilia nyererei | reverse complement strand
TTTTTTCTTCCTACTGTTGCCAAAGTGCTTGTTCATAGGGGATCATATGATTGTTGGGTTTTTCTCTGTATGTGTTATTGTAGGGTCTACCTTACAAAGCGCCTTAAGGCGACTGTCGTTGTGATTTGGCGCTGTATGAATAAAAGTGAATTCAATTCAATTGAATACTAATCAGAATGTCCGTAGTTTGATTCCCGATTACTTGAGTCTGCATGTTGGAGTATCCATGGGGAAGGTGGCTGAACCTTGAGAGTGAGTGTGTGTGAATGCTAGACAAAGCGCTTAGGTAGAGAATAAAGTACAGTATGAACGTGTGTGTGTGTGATTGGTGAATGTTTGGAGAGCGCAATTTGACATGAAAAGTGTTTGAAAGGTGCCAGTCCAGTGACCAACACGAAAGATGAGATATACACATAAATCTCATCGACCCCAGAAACCTGGTGACTAGAGAATTTTTACCTGTACAGGTGAACAAAAGCTACCGCTAACATCCTTTACAGAAGGGTCCATCAGTGAGGTTTATTAGTCTTGATGGAAATTTTAGGATTAGGAATAGGATTTTAATATAGGAGTCTAAGGAAACGAAAGCACGTTCAGAACCAATACCTTAGTGATTGTCAGTGAAAGCATCCCACAGCTACACATGCTGGGTCAGCTGTAATTTATTATCCATTGTGCCTTATTTTCTGGTTCAGTTTTCTTACCTACGACTTTTTTTTAATACTTTAAAACTCTTTTCTACAAACAAAGAAACCTTTTCATGATGATCACTACAAAGGAAACCACAATACTGACATCCTATCAAAGAGGAAGAGGAAGAGGAAGAGGAAGAGAGGGAGGCGGGTTTTACTTTATATGACTGTGAGCTGATCTCAGTGTTGGTGTGATGTCATTGAGCAGCAGGATGGAGGAAACGTCTCTGCTGTGTCTGCTCTGTAAGCTCACTCTGTGTTTTTCATGCCTCTGCTGTCTTGTTGAATGTGAAACTCTGAACTAACCTGAGTTTAATTTCTCTTTAGTTCTGATCTCACTGCTGAGCTGCACCACAAACCAAGGTCAGTAACCTTCTTCTGTCACACTGTAAATCTGGCAGACTTAGCAAAATGTGAAATAGTTTTTAAAAAAATAATCTTTTTGTCTGTTTTCATGGATATGAATTCTCTATTTTCTTTTCATTAGCAAGTCTGCATAAAAATTTTGGCTGTTTAAAGATGAAAGTATTTTTTGACTCACTTGAAGAGATTATTAAAGTTGTCACCATACACAGGCAACTACAATGGGATGCAAAAGTTTGGGCAACCTTGCTAATAGTCATTATTTTCCTGTATAAATCATTGGTTGTTACAATAAAAAATGCAAGAGTGATTTAGCAAGGATAGAAGGGACATGTCCCCACCAATATCCAGCGATTATTGAATTGTCCCCACCAATAATTTGATCTCTTTGAGTAAAGAAAAACAAAATTGATAGAAAGAAAAAAACTATCTGTCAACGCCTCATTCGCCTGAGCTTGAAGGGTAGATCCCCCACAGGGGCGAGAGGGGAATTTATATGTTTAAAAAAACCTAACCTAAATGACAGCAACATCAAGTTTTC
>NW_005187767.1:350906-352199 GCF_000239375.1 Pundamilia nyererei | reverse complement strand
CTCCCTGACTACAGCTCCCTCCAGCTTGCGTTCAGAGTGCTCCTCCACCTGGTGGTGTTCTTTCCATACTTCATGTCCACTCTTCTCATGATATCTTTATATCAACTCAGAGCCAAAGGTAACACTCTGAATCACTCACTGAACAATCAATATGGTGATGATTAACTCATCTCTCTGTCTGAACTCTTCATAAGTTAACAGCAGATACATTTTAAAACTTATCTTTCAGGAAATGAACCTCATGCATCAGTGGAAAAGATGCAACCCAGTCAGGCTGAGCAGGGATTAGATGCCCACTATGATGATGTCACTACAGAGCATCACTTCTGACCTGAAATTAAGCAGAGACCTGCAGTCTCATATTGCATTCAGGTCCTGTTGCTGTTCCTGTAAATTTCCACACTGGAAACAAACTAACCCTTGTAATAATGCCTCAAACAAAGCAGCAACATATGTGATGTGCATGACCAGCTATGCACTCTCACTGTGTCATAATATCCTGGAGTATTTGACATCCACAGGAGGAACTCAGACAGAGCCCAGGCTGAGTTACTACACGTTACACCATCAAAGAGACGAGAGTTTCTTTAGATCCAACGATCAAAGATCAATAACAATATTAATTAAAAATGAAATCATGGATGAAAATACATTTAAAACACAAGAAATGAAAAAAATAATAATTATTACAATATTACAGTACTCTCTGGTTGTTTGCACTCTCAACACTTTCTCGATCCTTTCACATTAAACGCCTTTTGTTTAAGAATACAAACAAAAAATCTTTGTTAAATTCTGTCTGTTGTTAAATGTTTCTAACAGTTAGTAGCAGCAGGTTTGCCTGCCTGCACTTTATAGAAACAACCTGCAGGATGCATAGAAGCTCTTTACTGACATCTGGTGGCTCAAAACAACAACTGTTTAAATTCTAAATTATATTTAATTTATTTTTTTAATATAACTATATTTGTGTACAAAGCTCTGTAGCCAGTTGTGTGATGGAAAGTTTCTGCTCTTCTCTGTGTCAGGCTAACCTGGCTGAATGAAAGGCTCCCTAGTGTCACGCTCTGCCTCCATATAATCTTTCAGTACTAAATATTCCCACATGTACAGCTCTGCTTTTCTCACCATGATAAATAACTTGTGTCTATAAATGATTTGGTGCTTGTTGTTCTTGTTGGTCAGATGTGATGCAGACTGCAGTACTCTGTACTGTCGTTTGTCTCTTTGCAAAACAGATTAAACCTCACAAAGACGACCTGTTCTTGTGTGATTCAATTTATTTCATATTTC
>NW_005187767.1:347186-348732 GCF_000239375.1 Pundamilia nyererei | reverse complement strand
AACACGGAGTAAGGGTGCGCGAGTCGGCACGTTAGCGCGAGCTTTCAGTGGTTAGCCTGTATTTGTAAACAAAGCGTAAACACGCAGACGAGAGCGAAACTGATGAGCTAGTGTGAAAGATTATACTTTGCACACGCAAAGGTCAGCTGGTGGGATGATTCAGGTCCAGGAAGTGAAATGTTTTACTTACAGACTTCAAATCTGGCCCTGCTTATGCATCCTCTCAGGTTTAGCACATGTTGGGTGTATTGATTGAAGTATTGCTGCCACGTTATCGTTAATCTCCAAGTTTACGTTAAATGTATTAATTCTTTGTGTGGTGGTGTGTTTGAGTTTGAAATTGAGTTGAGGAAAGATTCAAATCCCCAACTAGTGGAAAAGCCCTCTAACTCAGGCCTGAAATTCATATTTAAAAAGAAGAGAAAGAAAACAGTTGGGGTTTCCGCTTTAATTGTTTCCTACAGACGATTTTATGCACTTGGTAAGATCAGGGCTGGACACGCACAGTGAACATACACGGAGCAAAGTAATACTTAAAAAAATGTCACAGTCCATATATTCTGTGGTCAGAAGTTCACACCCACCCATGAATGTCATGATAATTTTAGGCGTTTGATGATTTCTTTGAACTGTGGAATCTTTGCACCGCTTACATCTTTAATGGCTTTAAAAAACAAG
This sequence comes from Pundamilia nyererei, assembly GCF_000239375.1. Classification (NCBI taxonomy): domain Eukaryota; kingdom Metazoa; phylum Chordata; class Actinopteri; order Cichliformes; family Cichlidae; genus Pundamilia; species Pundamilia nyererei. The sequence continues at coordinate 348,054 of NW_005187767.1, read as the reverse complement.
AATTGGGTGCACAATTTGGATTAACAAGCTTCCTCATAATTCAGGATGGATATCCTCTTGGCAGAATTGGTCGTTTCTTTAAACTCGAGAAAGGCTTTAAGAAGACCAGAAGCTCAGTGTTCACCTGCTTTATCTCATAAAAAGCAGCTCTTGTCCTGCTGGAACACCTGACTGTCTATGTTTCAACCACCTAGATGTTTATTTAAGGTGAAGATTTTTGAGGTAGTTCTCTTCTTCTTTATTCCTTAATGTGTAATGTTACTAGTACCACTCACAGCTAAACAGCCCCAGGGTGTGATGCTACCACCGTGCTGTACAGTTGCTCTGTGTTCTTAGGTTTGAGTGGTTTTCTTTTTTGCTGAGAGAAGTTCAGGAGTTCACACTATTTTATTATCAGGCAGTTAAAGGTTTGCGTTGCACAGCTGTGGACTCTCAGTCTGCTTACAGAGAAGCATTTATTAGACACATGAAAACAGAACATATTTGTGGTTGGTTATTGATGGGGAGATGCTGTGGTTTAGACTTAGTGCTTGCTGATTTGTTCTCCTCGTCGTCCATCCATTTGGCCACAGCGGAATTAACCTCAAGTCAGGGATCTTGTCCTGTATCAGAAAACCCATCCCCACTTATAAATGTTACCAGAGATGTTTTATCTTCATGCTGACGTCAGCTTTAACTGACACAATGAAGTCTTTATTTCTGTTTGACACACAAGGCCAAGCAGCAGTCTCGTCTGAAACTGTGTTCTGTAGCAGTTTACCTTCAACACCCAACTCTATCTAACCCTTCACAACGTGGGGTTAGTGCTTGTATCTTTTTAATGAGAAGTGTATCAACTCTATTATGAGCATACATTGCAATTAATGTT
>NW_005187767.1:331676-345656 GCF_000239375.1 Pundamilia nyererei | reverse complement strand
GCTTTTATTAATGTCAGTGAATTCAGGGCATTTTCCACCTTCTCCAGTTAGCTGCTGTGATTGATCAGACACTCTTACATCACCTAAACAATTATATTGGGTGATTTGATGTGGCACAGCTTTACTTCAGTAGTATCAGTCTGTCCAGTTGGGTCAGATCATCACCTGAAGTGACAGGTCCGACAGTGAGGGCTGGTTCTCTTCACAGATGTGAGCAGGTTCAGGATGACCTCATGTGACAGACATGAAAGAGTAAATGTTTCACGTGCAGCATCATCTCAACTAGTTACATTTTGTGTTCATTTGTTTTGGTAGCTGACCAATCAGAACAGACTAGGGTCAAAGGCATGGATAGGGGGCTTTAAAGGCTATTTCCAACATATTTCTCACACTGCTGGCACCTCTGCTTCGTAAATGTTTATAGCCCATGAGTGAGGCATGTTTCGGTTCTAATAAAGGTTCTCCGTTCTATCTTCTGTTCAGGTACCGGGGAAGACAAACACAGAAAGTACACCAGCAAAACCGGCTTCTGCAACCAAAGCTACTCCAGCTAAACCAACCCCAGCACCTAAAACTACACCTGCCAAATCACCCAAGGCTACACCTGCCAAGTCCGCACCAGCGACCAAATCTACACCCTCTAAACCGACGTCTGCTGCTAAAAGTCCAACTCCAAGCGCTGTCACTAAATCTTCCCCCAGCAGATCCGAGTCGGCCAGTAAAGCTGCCGCCGACAGGCGGCGCACAGGAGGCGAAAAGGAAGCTGCTGTTAAAACTCCCACACGAGTTTCATCAAGATTGGCTGCAGAGCAAAGTGAGGAGTCCAAGCAGGCTTCCACCCCTGCTGCAGACACTGCAGAGACCGTTGCGACTGCTCGAACCAGAAGGTCGGCAAGCGGCGGTCCGTCTGCAGGAGGGAGTGAAGGTGAACGCACCGCCTTGGCCAAGACAGACAAAGAGGTGAGAGGTTAAATGTTTTAAAGCTGTGGGGCTGTTCCATTTGGGGAGAGGGCCTCTGGACTGGCAGTGGTTCAGCAGTGGTTCTGGGGTCTCTCAGCCTCCCTGCAACAACTATACCAGGGGGCTGGAGATGGCGCCTGTCAGTCAGACAGTGAGGGTTACCATCCTGGTTGTGGAGCACTGGACCCACTCTGTATGTGCTCTGTGAACTTGGAAAAATCACATCCTCAGAGTGTGCTGCAGGGAGGGATTTAGAAGGATTAAGCTCCTTGTTGTGTGCTGGTGTTTCACTGTCTGTTGTGAGATTGAACTTGAAAGGTGCAAAGTGAGGAAAAAAAAATATAAATTATATATAAATTTTTTTATATATAATTTATATATTTTTTATATATATTTTTTCTTTCTTTTTTGGGGGGGGAATTCAGAAGCATGGAGGAGTTGTCTGCAGAGGAGGGGATGTGGGAAACTTGAGACATAAACACGAGTAGAATAGTTTCATCTTCTTAATGTTTATCCCATCCATGTGTCTGTCTCAACGGGTGGTGCTGTGGAGTAGTTGGATGTCACAGATTAAACATTTTCATGGAGATTTGAGCACATTTCTGCATCTGTAGATCACAGATAATGACGTGGACCTACAGTGGAGAGAGAATAAAGGTTTTGCTTGATATTGTTTTTTTGGCTTTGCACCTGCCACACGTCTGTGGATATTTTCCTGTTTTCTGGATATATAGATTGGTAAAGCAGGGCGATGGAGATCCGTCTCTGTGTGCTCGAAATTGGAGGATTGAATTGAGGCTTGAAGCTCCCGTGCAGAAGCTTCCAACGCACCAACAAATCTGTGTGGACGATGGTCTCGGGCTCACGTCACCGCCTTTGAAGGCTTTTTCCAGTTTTTCCTGCAACAGGAAAAAAGTGTCGGGTTCATTCTGCTCTAACACACCTTCATGAGAACACCAGCAATCCATGGCTCGCCTCATCCTCTAGTTTATGGAAGAAACTGGAGCTTCTTCTTTTATTAGAGCTCAGTGGGGAAGAGCATGGTGAACTGTTGACATTAAGTGCCTACAAATAAACTTTTGTTTCTTCTTTTTCTTCTTTTTCTCAGACAGGAGCGGTCAAAGCTTCAGTGGGTGAAACCACAGCGAGTAAAGAAAAGGCTAAAAGCACAACTGAAGCAGAACCCAGACAGGCTGAAGCGTCCAAAGAAGCTGCAAGTGAAGTGACGACCAGGAGCCGAGCAGAAGAGCCGAAGCTGAACACACATCGAGTGATGCTGCCCATTGTAAGTTTAAATGAGCCATTAATAACTTGTGTTATTCAGCAGCTCAACACTGTTCAAAGAAAAGCCTTCAGTTCTTTCTTTGATTTAATCTAAAAGCTCAATTCAGACCCTCTGCTAATCTAATGCGTTGCTAAGCAACAGAGACACATGTTAAACTTCTTTTTCTCATTTTGTCTTTTCAGCTTTTGAATAAAGTTTCATGTTTTCCTCGTCTCCGTCAGATCAATGTGAAGCTGCAGAAGATGGAACCTGCTCTGATGACGACCGGTGGAAGGAGGGGGGAGGAGGAGGAGGAGGAGGAGGCGGAGGAGGAAAAGAAAGAGAGCAGAGACTTCAAGCGCCGAAATGAAGAGAAGGTGGAGAAGAAGGAGGAGGAAAAGGAAGACAGCAGAAGAGTAAGGACAAGGAGAGATGAGAGGGAGGAGCAGAAGAAAGAGGGCCGAGGAGTGAAGAGGAGGAAGGACGAGGAGGACCAGAAGAAGGTGGATGAGGGGAAGGAGAAGGAAGATGACAAAGGAGTCAAGAAGAGAAGAGAGAAGAAAAACGATGAGGAGGTGGTCCAGAGGAAAACGAATGAGAAAGAGGAAGGAGAAAAAGAAGAGGCCCGAGGAGTCAAGAGGAAGAGCGAAGGGGAGGTGCAGAAGAAAAGTCAGGACAGCAGCGAGGAAAAGGCAACGATGGAGAGACGATCATCAAAAAGACACAAGGAACAGGAAAAGGGAACAGAGGAGGAAGGAGTAAAGACGAGTCCAGCTGAGAAGGAGGAGGAGGAGAGTAAGAAAGAGGAGAAGCAGAAGAGAGACAGGAGCACAGAGGGCAAAGAAACAAGGAGGATGAAAGAAAAAGAGGCGGAGAAGAAAGCGAGGAAGGATATTTCAGAGGAAAAGAAAGATGTGAAGAGTAAGGAGGTGGAGGAAGAGGGGGAGAAGAGGAGAGACAGGAGGCTGGAGGCCAGAGAAATGAGAAGGACGAAAGAAAAGGAGGAGCAGCAGAAAACGAGAAATGACACATCAGAAGAAAAAAATTTAAGAACAGAGGAGGAGGAGAAGGTGGTTGAAAAGGAGAAAATAAGTAGGGACACCAGTGAGGCCCGAGAAATGAGGAGGACAAGAGAGAAGGAGGCGCTTCGGAAGATGAGGACGGATGCTTCACAGAAAAGGAAAGATTTAGGAAGAGAAAAGGCGGCGAAGAAGTTGGAAGAGGAGAAGACAAGGAGAGAAAGGAGCACAGAGGCCCAAGAAACGAGGAAAACAAGAGAAAAGGAGGTGCAGCAGAAAACGAGAAACGATCATTCAGAAGAAAAAGATTTAGGAAGAGAGAAGGAGGAGCAGAAGGTGGAAGAGGAGACGACAAGGAAAGACACCAGCCCGGAGCCCAAAGAAATGAGGAGGACGAGAGAAAAGGAGGCACTTCAGAAGATGAGGAAGGATGATTCAGATGAAAGGAAACAGTCAAGAAGAGAGAAGGAGGTGAAGAAGGTGCAGCAGAAGGCGAGGAAGGATGTTATAGAAGCAAAGAAAGATTTAAGAAGAGAAGAGGAGCAGAAGAAAAAGGTGGAAGAGGAGAAGAGGGAGAGGAGATCTGAGGGAGAGAAGCAGAAGGAGAAAACTGAGAGGGAGAAAAGAGGAGGTGCTGCTCCAGACGATGAGGTAGAGTCTGTCTTCATTAAGGAAATGTTTTAAATTGAAGAGAAGGATGAAAACGTCTCAACATTTCTCCTGCAGCGACAGCGCCACCTGGCCGCCAAGAGGGAGAGCGTGTTAAAGTCTCTGAGGGGTCTGCTGAAGGCCGGGAGAGGAGGGAGGAGGAGGGAGGCAACGAGGAGCGCTCTGTAAGAGGAAGGGAAAAATGTAAAATCAGTACGGTAAAATCAGTCAGGAGTTTAAACTTCTGTCTGTTTTCTCATCAGGAGAGGCGGCGACGGAGCGAAGAGGAGGAGGACAGGAAGCCCGACAAGGTCAGAGTGGAGGAGTGCGAAGGAGTCAGCCGCAGCCAAGAAAACATCAGAGAAGAAGAAGGAAGGCGCCAAGAAGGGGAACGGCAGGACATCGGAGAAGATGCAGGTAGAAGAAAAGTTGGAGAAAAGTCGAGATGTGGAGCTGAAGACAAAGGAAAAGGAGGAGGAGAAGAAGACTGATGAAGAAAAGAAGGAGGAGAGAAAAATAATTGGAAAGATCGTCAAGGCAACAGCCGGGCAGGGTCCGAAGGTCCAGGTGAAGACGATGATGGGAGGAATGACCATGAGGGAAGAGGAGAAGGTGGGAGGAACATCTGCAAAGGAGGGGGAGAAGAAGAAAGAGGAGAAGGTGGAAAAGAAAAGAAGTTTGGAGAAAGAGAAGAAGAAGGGCGCTGAAGAAAAAGAGAAGTCGGATGATGGGAGCTCGAAGAAAAGCATCGAGGTCCAGATGAAATCTGAAAGAACTCAAGCGGAGGAGAAAAAAGCCAAGAGCGTGACGGAGGCTGCGAAGAAAAACGAGGAGCGCAAGGAGGAGGGGGAAGCAGCAGCAAGAAGAAAAGAACAGGAGGGTGAAGAAAAGAAGAAGGACGAGGCGGAGAAACCAAAAAAGGCGGAAAATGCAGAAAAACACGAAACGCAAAAAACAACGGGCGAGAAGAAATGCGAAGGTGCGGAGCCGGGCGGGCAGAGGAAGACCGGCGAGGAGAAGGAAAGTGACGGAGCGAGCCGACCCGAGACGTCGGCAGCAGTGGAGAAGAGCGCTGGAGGAGAAGGTAACCCGGTAAAGGAGCAGCAGAAGAAGCGCTCGATGGTGACGCTGACGGACTCGACGCTACACCGGATCCACGGAGACATCCGGATCTCTCTGAAGAACGACAATCCCGTAAGAGCCGAAACTTAAACTGGCTGCAGATTAACGACGGCACAAAATGTAAAACCGTTCACAGTGATTTTATAAAAAGTGAGCCGACATTAGATCATTTTTATGATTCTCGCTGCTTTAGCTATCAGGAGCTACATCGCCCCCTTGTGGCCAGAAAATCTAAATGCAGCTTTAATATTTCAAAAACACTGCATGTTTACTGAAACTGAACGACGCGACTAATGTGCTTCATCTTCAGGACATCAGCAAGTGTCTGGCGGCGCTGAATCAGCTCAGTATGGTTTATGTGACGTCTCAACACGTCCAGAGGCACAGCGAGCTCGTCGCCACGCTCAGGAAGGTAAACGCACATACTGATATCCTCGTGGTGGTTCTTGGATAAGCAATGCATCTGACCTGTCACACTACTATGATGTCATCGCTTTGTGTCCACTCAGGACAAGAAATCACAAAAATGGGGTGGGGGTGGGGGTTGGGGTGTCACTGTGATTACGTTTAGGATTAGGTGTGATGGTGTTTCCACGTAGCAAAGCTATGACATCACTCCAAGGTGATTGGTCACTTGCAACCTTAAACCTGGACTGAATTCAAAATAAATCAAATGAATAAACAAATAATAACTATACAAATCGTGTCAGTTGTTATTATGTATTTGTTTTCCTCGTGAGCAGATGCGTTACTACCGGGCAAACCAGGACATCATGGACAAGGCGTCCATGCTCTATAACCGCTTCAAGAACGCCTTCCTGGTGGGGGAGGGTGAGGAGGTGGTGAGCGCCGCCTTCCTGCGCTCGCTGCTGGAGGAGAAGGAGGAGGAGGAGGCGCAGAGGGTGGAGCGCTGTATGGAGAAGGTGAGGAAGGAGGGGCTGCTGCACGAGGCGAAGAGAAGTATGGGGCAGGTGAACAAGAAGAGGAATAACGGAGGAGAAGATGGAGAGGAGAAAGCTGAAGGTAAAAATAAATAAAAACTAAATCAACTGATTTGTGACAAGAAATTACACAAACTTACAGGAAGTAAAAATATTAAAGTCAAGCGTTTATAGCTTATATTAGAAAATATTTTAAAAGTAAAATTGAGAAAACATAATTTCATAAATAACACTGAAATATTTACACCACATCTTTTGTTGTTGTATCATTCAATAATTAAAATTATATACAGAAAAAAATTACTTTTTATTTTTGTAAGTTTTATTTTTTTTTTATTAAAGCATTAATACTGACATTTTGTGAGGGGCGTTTATTTAAATGCAAAAATGCTGTTGTACATTTTGGTTTTTTGCTGTTTGTTTGGTTTCAGTTCATAATTTTTGTGTATATATATAATTTTTTTTTTTTTTTTGATTTATGTAATAATTTTTCCCCCCTCTCCAAAAGCTCCAGTGGACTCCTCCTGACGGCTCATCATCACTGGAAGCAGCCTGGACCGGACCAACTGCTACTGGGGGGAGCAACACAGACACACAATAGGATTTTCCAAAACCACTTACCTCATTGGGCAGTAGCGTGCTTACCTGTTTAACTTCTCGCAGTGTGGACTGTCACACCTTAGCAGGTGTGCTGTTCTTACCCCACAGCTTGTTGTGCTAAGGCCACCTTATTAAGTTATTAAGCGCTTTGGAGCAGCTGATTTTATTTTAACTGGATGTTTATCTATTTTCCACTTTAATGTAATGAGCGTTAAACTGACGGCGAGAGCATTACACACCTAAGCATTAATGTGTACCTGCTGTTTAAGCTGACGTCCTGTTGCTGTGACATTTAGAGGCGAGATTTTCCTGCACCTGACACAGTTCTGACTCTGTCATCTCTTATGAAGTTTTTTGTCATCGCCGTCACTGGGGCTGATATTTTTTCTTTCTTTTTTTAAACTGAAGCATTAAACCTTGAGATGCACGAGGCCTACAGACGGTTCTGGCCATTTTAATTTTTGTTTTTTTTGTGATTCAATGATGTGTTTTTATTCCTTTTAGCAGTTTTATTCCTGTTATCTTGGTCTTCATGTAAATATGTATTTTTTTTATTTCACAAATAAGAATTTTACAAACTTAACAAAGTGTCTCAAGTCTGATTATTATTATTTTACCCACATACACTCAGCGACCACTTTATTAGGTACACCTTGGTAGTGGCAGGCTGCGTATCCATGGTGTGAATCTCCTGTTCCTCCACATCCCTAAGCTGCTCTGCTGCAGTGAGATCTGGTGATTGTGGAGGCCATTTGAGGACAGTGAACTCATCGTCATGTAGGCAGTGTGTCATGTTGCCATCATAAAGGCCCGGACAATAATTGGGCAGGTTGTTTATACAAGGCTCAGTTGGCACTCTCACACCAGCCACAGCTTGAACCCCAGTCTGAACTCAACCATGTAGAGCATGTCGACGCTACAATACAGTTGGCTGATTTGATACTTGCATTAACATGCAGAGGAGCCTGTGCCTAATAAAGTGGCCATTTTAAATTTATAGTTAAAATATAATTTATATATGACACACAGAAGAAAAGGGATTTGCTTTGAATCAAAACAGGTTGAACTTCTGCCTGCTGTCTGGTTTTAGTGTTTTTTTTGTCCCATTAATAAACACGAGCCCCCCCCATACACACTTAATGTGCCCCCGCCCCGTGTTCACATGTAATCTGCGCCTCTGCCTGATCAGCTTACACAAACACTGGCCTCCTCCGTTTCCTCCCTCTCTCCTCTCCTCCTTCATTTCCTCTCTCTCTTCTATTTTCTATGGGCGGAGAAACGGAAATGTGGGAGGTGTGTTTTCTCTCCGTGTTTCTTTCACGGAAGAGAGCAGAGGCAAAGAAGCGCGCCTGACTCAAGGACGAAGCGGACCTACGGCGATAAGAATCAAAATAAACGGAGCACAGAGGAGCAGAAGGAGATCCGTGCGCAGCCGCAGAGGAGCGGAGGTTCGGCTGCAGCTGTCATGGGACTCTGCCCGTCCTCGTAGCGGAACCAGGCGACCCGCGGACCAGAGGGAGAACAGGCACCGGGAGCGGACATGGCCCACGTAGGCAACGGAGCGGCCGCAGAGGAGGAGGTGGGAGCCGGAGATCGCATTTAACGCACGCATTTCCACTGACATGTCCACAGTGCGTGATGTAACCAGTTATTTGTGATGATGTTCCCACTTTGATCTCATATACCTACATCACGTGGGCTACATCCACCAGGCTGTTGAGGGTGTTTTAGTCTCTGTGTCACATCAGAGTTCTGGAAAGGACAGATTTTACACCTAAACTGTGAATATGATGTCAGAAACTGGTTACGCGTTAAAAACACACACCTTTGTTTGGCTGCAAAGCATAGACTGTATTAAAAGATGGCCACATCTATGGCTTTGGCTTCAAAATTGGTGTTCTGGCCACGACCATGCTGGATTTTTGCAGGGACCTAAAAGGGACGTGTTGGTAATAAAATGCTTTGAAAGGCACAAGCAGCACAAGGTTCAGCATCTCCAATTCGCTCGAGTGAAACCTAGCAAGCAGCCGTCATTAAAAATAGTGGCCACGCCCCCTAGCATTAATATAGTTTGAATAGGTGAGTTATATGAACATTTATAACCCTTTACAGTTGTTATGAAGGTCAAATTTAGCTGCACAGCTTTTTCTTTCAATTTCCACTGTATGTTTTAACATTAGAGTCTCACTAGCCAGCCTCTAGCTGACGTTAGAGGAACTGCAGTTTTTAGCACTACCTTTCTTTAGCTCTGAATGTTGATGTGCGTTAAAACACAAAAAATAACCTACTGCTACTGTGCTGCTAGAGGAGAAAGCCTTATGTGGTATATGTGTTGGTAGCTAGATATGTGTACATATAGTGTGTTTTATCACTGTATAGTGGTACCATTTCTAAATAATGCAACATAAACGCGTAGTCCTTATCGGTTTCTGTCAGGTTTTCTCATCTTTTCACCACGCCTGTCTATATTTCTGTTGAAATCGACCTTACAAAGCCTCCTGTAGTATTTCAGTGAGACTTTCATTTTTTCCTATGTTTGTGCTTCTATAGTCACAACAGACTGTATCCATGGATGCAAAATGAACTCCCAACTGACCGTAAATAGATCCTAATCTATACAATTCTCCAAACATACAGTGCTGCACGCATGTAGGGCAGCTGAGTTACAGCAAAACCCATCATCACACCTATTCCAGATCCGTTTTATTTACAATGATTACTCACAGGGGAAAAAACAGTTTACTTTGAACTGAACTAAATGTGCCACAGGCTGTGGGGAGTGAATTTGGACTTTGATTAAGTGGTAAAAGTAGAGGACAGGGGTGTGCACCAAAGGGCAATTCATTAATAAATATACAATGCAGCACAGTAACTTTTCATTTTATCTTGATCGCCATCCTTGAACAATCTATGGGACCATAGATCTGTCATAATATGGGATTCTCACTGAGCTCTGGATGTATTTCCTCAGTTATGTGTAGAGCTGTGGAGGCAGCCTGCTCATTATTGGATTTATGTCTCAGCGCTAAGTGAGCTGATAGTATTGGTTCACGTGTCTGCATGTGTGCACAGCTTCATGTAAATGACAGCTCTGATTTCAGCCACAGGCTGCCTCCTGCACTGTAAACACAGGAAATATCAGGTTTTTTTCTGCACTTTCACACCACCACATTCATTCAAATTCACATTCACATTCAAACTAGTGAAAAGATAACATCAGTGAGCTGAGGAAGTCAAAATGTTCACAGTATGCTAACTTTGTCAGTGGTAACATGATGGGAACCGAGTTCCCAGGTTTAATTTTTAACCTTTGTTTTCACTAAAGCCAGTCCTCCACCCTGACCCTCCCTGGTTCACACTGTTCAAATGGGGAGTGTCGCAGTACAGCTGTAATGTAGAAGAGAGTTCATCAACTGGTTTGTCATGATGTTAAAGGATATTTTGAGGTTTTCTAGTTTAGATGACAGGGTTCAGCAGGTCTGTATACTGGATATATGGCTGGGCTGTAGAGACCATCAGGTGTTCTTTGGAAGCATCATCTCCACAAGACACTAGACAATAGGCACAAAAGACCCCCAAAACAGAAACGGAACCAAAAGAAGTCTCCATAAACTCTTAAAATATCCTGAGAAAGTGGACCACCAAGAGAGCTGTCACTACTCGATCTGTACCGGAAACCCAATCCGTACCATGCATTTTCGACAGGCGTGTACTTCCGCTCGAAGCATTTTACGATAGTTACGGGTCAGAGTATCTGTTAAGGCAGGGGTAGGGAACTCCAGGCCTCGAGAGCCGATGTCCTGCAGGTTTTAGATGTGTCCTTGATCCAACACAGCTGATTTAAATGTCATTCGGGGCGACTGGAATCGATAAGGGAATCGTTTGTTAAAATGTCAAACAATTCCAAGGAATTGAAACAGTGGGAACCGGTTCTCAACAAGAACCGGTTTTCGATACCCATCCCTAATCATTATAAACGTGTGTTAAACTTGATTTAGTGATAGAGTGTGTTCATGCTTGTCTGTGAGGAGAGGATTGTTGGAATAGTGATGATGATGTTCGCTATCACTGTCAATTGTCAGTAAACACTTCATCTGGCTGATGAATCTTCACGTGACATATTACTAAGTCTGTATTGTTAAGTCTGTAATTAGGCGCCATTCCTCTTATTTTACGTCACTGTTGTTCAATCGGTGGACGCTCTCTGTTGAGGAGAAAAGCACGACTTTGTTTGTATACGGATTATCCATTGTTTAAATGTCCCGGGCAGTCGAAAAGGAGGCAGAGCTGTTGAGAAATGCTAGGAGCTAACTGGGCGCTAACCGTGCCATTCAAATACATTAACCGTCACAATGTTGGCAAAGAGAGGAAGTGACGTAAGATTCACGCATCATGGTACACATCGGGTTTCCGGTACAGATCGGGTAGTGACAAGCGCTAAAGCATGCCAAGGGGGCTGAAGGGCCATCGGGATATTTTTTGAAACTCTGTACTAACTTCTATTTAGAGATGTTTCAGGGTTTCGTCAAGTTGCTATGTGAAGAGAATTGGAGACGTCTAGGAGTTCAGTTCAGCGCACACACTAAAGAAAGATTTTTATGAGGACTTTCACTTATTTGCAAGTTTGGGTATCTGCAAGGATTTCAGCAAAACTAAAAATCCAGGGGGATTTTGGTAGGATATTTATAGGTCCATGGCTTGTTTTGCTACCAGATGAACTTAGCAAGCAGGACACCCAATTAGCCTCCATAAAGCCTTTTTACCTGTTTGTCTCTGAAGAGGTGTCAAGGATTCAGATGGAAATGACCATTTTCCCTGATAGACCCGCTGCAGACATTAAGGTTGATGACATGGGTTGGTTTTTTCTGTTAAGGCCCTCTTGCGTCACACCTCAGCCAGTCATTTCCTCATTTCAGCTGACAAATGCTCCTGTGTTCGACTCCTTCAGCCTTGACTCATCCTAATACAGAGGAATTCAGCTGACTTTCGCTCAGCTCTAAATAATGTGAGGCGAGCTGTTTTTATTTAAAAAACACTGAGTGCAAGGGTATTGCCTCTGCTCAGACTGAAACTACTAATCATGTCAGTTCTGGCATGTTTGCTGTGACATTTGACTGTCTGTGAATCCAGGATCTTAAGTTCATCCTACCATGCAGTGCACACACCCAAAGGCGCGACAGGAATGTGAGTAACGCCAAGAAAACACAGATCAGCTCAGTCTTATAGAATATAATGCACACCTTTCTCACAGCCAGTTAGGAAGCCTGACTGCTGAAGCCCTCCTCAGACAACACAGAGGCTTTTTTTTTTACAGATACTCGCAAAGTGGATAATTTAATTTATGCTTATTTAATTGAAGCAGTAGGTTGTTCAGAGAGCAGATTTTAGGAATCCCAGAGGTGAGTTTGGCAATAATGCAGGACCAGGAGGAAACACAAATCCCTTTGGAGTTGTGTGTTCCTCTGGTGGTACTATGAGAAAAAGGGAGGGTTCAAACACGGGTCAAAAAAAAATGGGAGTAAAAGTGGGAGAATTCAAAAAGAATAATTACAAAATACCAAAAAATGAAGAAATATAATTCAGATTCACTAGTTTATATGAAATGTATTAATTTGTTATTAATGGCATCTGGTAAGCGTAAGTACACCTCAGATCCCGTAGTGGTTTGCAACCAGTTCAGTTTGCAGGATGTGGTTAAGAAAACACACTCTCTGTCTGCTTTCTGTTCCCCATGTGAGGTCAGAGGTCAGGGAAGATCATTGTTAATTCCAGGTGTCACAGATTTGGTTCTGGAGGATGTAAGGGAGGTCCGAGGCTCCGATGGGGCTGTGAGGACGCTCCATAGGCGCTCCTCGAGTGCAGCCGGGTTATTTGTGCGTTGGGTAATCGGACACAAGTTGCAGGCTTTGACTAATTGATGAGGAAGCTGCTGCAGTCACAGGAGACGCGTCTCTGACTTTGACCTCTCCTGCTCTGTAACAGCAAACAGAAGTGACGCAGATTTTTCCGAAAAATCTGGTTTTTGTTTGATTGTAAATATCAAAAAATCCCAACATGATTAAAGTCACCATTACATCTTAATAACGTCAAACAGTGAATAGAAAGATAAAAATATTAAATGACTTTTATATCTCGATTGTTTCAAACGTGTTCAGAAATCCTGCGTCGTCCTATCGTTGAAGTTTAGTCTGTTTGTGTCTCTCTGTGTTAGTGTTGTGTTACTTTGTAGTTACGTTTTGGTTGTGTTTTTGTTCCTGTTTTTTTTTTCCTTTTATAGTCGTTTTCTGCCCATTTTTGTAGATTTCTTTACCATCTTTTTGGTTTTCTTCCTTTGTTCATTTCATTCTTCTGTGATCCCTTGTGCTTTTTGATACTTGTTTTAATTATTTGTGTAGTCATTTAGTGTCTAGTTGTGGTTATTTTCAGTGTTTAAGGCTTTCTGTCTTTTTTTTGTCTCTTTGTGTTTGCTTTGTGTGTTTCCAATACGCTGGTATCTGGTCTGCTGGTATTAGTTTGACTTCTTTAACTACCAAAGTATAACAGGAATAAAAGGCTATAAAATAAAATGATGCAACTTCTAAATGAGCTTTTAAACTCAGTTTTTTATGGGTTGTTTAGATGTACTGGATCATATTTCTTCCAAATTGATCCCAGTCTATAACAATAACAATATTTTTTTCTTTTTATGGTCGAAAAATTAATATTTAATGGTTAATCTAAATATAGTTGTTAAAAAAGCCACTGCTGCCTGTCTGGATGCCTGGGCGTAGCCACGTTTCTCAGGTATGATATGGTGGGTTAGGTTTAATGACTTTGATGATTATTAGGCTGTAAAACTGGCGATGACTCAAACCTCTTTAATACACTAAATGGTTGTATGTTCCTCATCTGTAGTCTCTGTTTTCTACAAAGCTATCTGGCCCAAGAGAGTTGCAGCTATAACAGCTTCAACTTTTCTAGGAAGTCTTTCCACAAGCCTCAGGAGTGTGTTTTTACCGTTCTTCCAGAAGCACATTTGTGAGGTCAGACTGTCTAAGGAGCTTGGAAAGAAAAGCGTCTGGACTTCTTTGAGTTGCTTGAAGATGTTTCACCTCTCATCCGAGAAGCTTCTTCAGTTCTAAGCTCCCAGATTTAAACCCAGTGGGAGTTTCCCCCCAAAGAGGGACAAAGAACCCCCTGATGGTCCTCTACCTAATCACATAGTCACAGTCTCCATTATAAGTCATCCCAAAGGTGTTAACACAAGCAAATCTGAAAGTATTGCAAGAAAACTAAATCTTGAGTAAGATTAGCTGATTCATCCAAATGCTGGGGGCTGATACTGTAACTTAGCTTTCTGCTTTAAATAACTTTATCAGCTGTAGTTACAACAGTGGTTCCCAAACTTTTTTTTGCTAGGCCCCCCTTTGTTTTATAAGAAAAATAT
>NW_005187767.1:325161-329548 GCF_000239375.1 Pundamilia nyererei | reverse complement strand
TACTTTGTATTTATATTGCTTTTAAGTCTTTCTAGTTGTTTTGCTTTTTTGTGGTTGCTTCTGTGAGTGTGTCTTTAAACTCATTTGTTGCTTAACTTGTGTCTTTTCTTAGTACTTGCACGTTAGGCAGGCCTCTTCTCTTTCTGAGTTTAAAACTCTTCTTAAAACATATTAAGAGGTTAACTCAATTTGTTTTAACATGTTTTATTTTATTTTATTTATTTGGTTATTTCATCTTATTTTTCTATTTTACTTTTACTTTGCTCATGCTATTTGAACAGCACTTTGTGAACCCTGGTTTTATGTGAAAGTGCTTTATAAATAAAGCTGGTATTGAAGTTTAGCACTTTTATTTCTTTGTTTATTTATAGGTATTTTCTTCATGTCTCTAATTCCTGCTTTTTTTTCCTTTTTCTTTTACATACCTTGTCTGTTTACTAGTCTTGCTTCTTTTTGGGGTGTTTTTGTGTCTCTGTATATTTGTTTTCACTTCTTTATGTTGTCACTTTTTGTTCTTTTCTCTTTCCAAGGCTTTTTTCCCCATTTCTATGATATTTTTGTGTTCTTATTGACTCACAATGATTTCTTTTGCACTTTTTTGGTTCTTTTCTTTTATATCTTTTTGGTTTTAATATATGTTTTGTGGTTAGATGGGTCACAGTGCTCCAATGTGGAGCAGTGAGAAGCTGCTGCCTGCAGGCAGAGTTACTTTACAGCGCTGACTGCAGCTGCACCCTATTATGTAAGGAGCCACTGTGTAGCTATTATTAGCCTGCTGCTGACATGCTGTGTAAATGTTACTTATGTAGTGTGGACACAAATCTGTTTACACCATTACGCACATATATGAATCCTTATATTTCATAGTTGAGACCTCTGAAGTGTTGCAGTCGTGCTTACACGTTTAGATGTGTGTAAAAGTGTTTTTGGATTTATGCTAGAAATATTGTCTTTCAAACATCTGGAGTTTCGAACCTAATTCTAGGGTTCAGGTCTTAGCATTAAGCAATGGGCAGCAGTTCCTCTAACAGCAATCTTCCCTGAATCGCTGACTGCATTGAAATGAATGGAAAACCTTGAATTAGCCTAATGAATTAATGCTCTGCAGCATGATTGTTATTACTCATGTTAAGCCATGTATGACCCTTGTGACCCTTATTAGCACTGCAGGTATTTACTAAAATATAAAACACAAATTCCAGACTTCAGAGAAACCATCTTACACTGAATGATGGAAACGCTCTCAACTATTCATATTTTAATTTCTATGGCTGCTTTCTCAGGGCTGTAGCACTTTACAGCATAGTAACTGAAAAGTATAGGAATATAGGGCATTCTTGGAACACGCCCTGCAAACGCTGAAAAGTCTCAGTAACACAAACAAACGAAAAACCTGAAATTTAGGAATAATCCAGGCACTCCTGGGAGGTCCACAAAACTGACACACTATTCCCCCAAAACTGGAATAACTCTGAAATTTGTGCAAAATTGTGAAAAGGCAGAAAAATTGTAAAAAGTTTGAAAAGCTCTTACAATTGTCAGAATATTTATCATAAGTCCTGTATTCCCTTGATTACTCAGGAATAAATCTCAAAGGCTTTTTAAGAGGAAGCCCTGAATTGTGACAACTCGAGAAGTCACTGATAACAATTTGGAAAATCCAGACACCTTAAGCTTCGAAAACTCTTGAATAACTCTCAAAAAGTAGTGTCCGAAACGCAAACTACAGTTACTTAACAGTCAAAAGACTCTGGTATTATTTTATAGGATATAATTCAGACTGAAACCTGATGGATTCTTTACATCACTTTGAAGAATGAGATAAAAATGGTTTCAACACTTTTTGTTCCCAGCGTGTGTGGCGGTGAATGAATAGTTCGTGGTTCAGTTCTGAAATGACCCCGATGGTTTCACAGAGCCCTCGAGTAGGTCAGAGTCATGGCGGCGTGGTTCAGGATTCGGGTCATGTAGCCTTCCAGTAATTCCCGAGCAGTGCAAACTTGTTGCTGATTACACACATTGTACAAATGAAATGTGGTGCTTTAGAATCGCGTCCAATCAGACGTCTCACAGGCCTTTCTGTCGCCTGGAGGATGATGCTGAGAACTAAACTCTGTGTTTCTGTGTGTTTCAGGACTGCTTCGAAGATGCCTTTGATCGGATACCTGCGTGAGTACACACACACATGCACACACACACACACACCTGCAGTGCACAGACTGAGTGTGTGTGTGAGGATCGTTTCCTGTGTATCTTTCACTTTTAGTCACGCTCTGTGCTGACTGCTGGTTCTGCCTTTGTGTAGGGCGGGTAGCATGGATCTGCAGACTGCCATCCAGGAGACTCAGTGTGCTCTCAACCTGGTCCTCAACAACAAGTTTTCTCAAGCCCTGGATCTCCTCAAACCATGGTAACCACAGCAGTCGTTACCTCGCGCTGCTTCGTTACACCTCTCTCTTTCTCTAGTGTCTGCTGGAGTCATAGCTCCCTGTTATTAATGACTGCTGCTGTGCGCAGGTGGAGGGACAGCATGTACCACGCTCTGGGATACAGCAGCATCCTGGTGATGCAGGCGACCATGACCTTTGAGCACAGAGACATCCAGACTGCCATGGCAACCATCAAGGAGGCGTTGCACACCTGTCAGAGGTGAGAGGCAGGAAAACATGGTCTTCTTCCTGTTTATAGCCTTAATGTTTCTGGGCGAGGAAGCTTTCAATCCATTCACAACATGTAATAACGTAATGAAACAAACTGGGGTACGACCACTGTGGCTGCAAAAAGATTTCTGAGGCTGAAAAGTCTGGAAAAAGTGACTCATCCTTGAGCCCTGAATTGTCCAGAATAATAAAGAAAATCAGCAGCAGATAATTTCATTTTCTTCTCCAATTCTGGCGCTGAATCAGAGATTGTGTGTGCGCAGTGGCACTGCAGTGAGTAACTGTATGAATGGTGACCGGGCTGTGTGGCTGCATCATAATGGGCACGTTCAAGTCTGAAAAGTGAAGCCAGTGCTGAAGTGCCTTAAATACACATTCCTGTTGGCATCCTGCAGGAAGCAAAAGCTGTGGTTTCAGAATAACATGCAGTTTAAAGAACTCTGACAGAGCAGTACGCTTGCTGTGTGGCTTCTGAAAACACTTTCCCAATGAACTTATGGGCTTCAGTTATTAGTTTCAGGTCATATTAAATAAAAAATGTATCCATTTTGTAATTTTTTGTTCATTCTAAGTTTCATGAAGGAGAATTATCGAAGATCTACTCACTGGCTGTTGATTTGACAAGTTGTTATCTAGATTGTCAGGCAGCCAGTCCCGAACACCAAGAAGTTCAAGGTGAAAACGCGAATCTAATCTCCAGGCTTCACAAACTAATGGGTGATGCCACAGTGGCTATCTCCGTCTTTAAAGCCATGATATTAGACAGCGGTCCCCAACCCCCGGGCCACAGACTGGTACCGGTCCGTGAGTCATCTGGTACTGGGCCGCGAGAGTTGAGGCTCGGGTGTGAAATTTATGGCTTTTATTGGTTTTATTGGTTTTTCTCGTTGTTTTTTTAGCGTTATTATTGTTAACTCTGTTTCCCTGGGTCTTTCCCGTGTGTTATGAATAAATCTTCCTTTTTTGTACCGGTACTGGTTTTATTTTGTTGTATTTATCCGCAACACCTTAAAGGCCGGTCCGTGAAAATATTGTCGGACATAAACGGGTCTGTGGCGCGAAAAAGGTTGGAGACCGCTGATATTAGATATTCTAGAACATTATATATACCGTAGCTTTGTGTTCCAAAAATGAGGGAGAAAAAATATGATTTCAAAAAGCTATATCACAATCACAATCTATATCAAGCAATCCTGTCTCTGTAGGGTACTTTTAGTTCTTCATCTCAAAGTCTCTTTCAAATGAGAACAATTAGGCCCCATGCACAGCAACGTTTAATGTCATCTCAAACTGCAACAGTAGAGGCTGGTTAAATATGAGATTTAACGTCTCCTCGTTGTTTCTCTAGGTTCAGGAAGAAGAACTCGATGGTCGGATCTCTGTCCGGGCTGATCAGCAAGCAGTCCAACCTGCAGGAAGGTTTGTAAACACATGCCCACACATCACTCCACTGACGTCTACAGAAAGTGAAGAAAATTTAGAGAGCTGGAAGTCAGTGTGCTGCATTGGTGTGTTTGCAGGAGAGATGCACGCAGAGCTTTGCTACGCTGAATGTCTGCTGCAGAAAGCAACGCTGACGTTTGTACAGGTCAGAAATGCTGTCTGCCTTTAACTTCACCTGCGTGCCTGCTCACGTATTTGCTTTCGTTTCATATATATTTCATACGTAACCTTAGTTGAAAGCCCCTTTAAAGCGCAGTTCCCGCAGTGGCTGCTAAATGTTCCTC
>NW_005187767.1:319802-323654 GCF_000239375.1 Pundamilia nyererei | reverse complement strand
CTATAGGCTACACAGACAAAATCATACTGTTTCTCTATCTGTCTGCAGGGCTTTGGTTTGTCCCAGTTGAGAGAGGGAGCTTCCAGCCACAGTTTGCGGTCAATCCTCTGTGTTCTGACTCTGCTCTTCTACCACACATACGTCTCACTCATACTGGGTAGGAAACACTTTAATGTTTTTTTTTTGGGGGGGGGGGGTTCAGTCTTGGTAGAGAAACCTCAGCTTCACCATCTTAATCTGGGTTCAAATGTCCGACCACAAAGGCCTAAATAAAGCCAGAAGCATCTGCTGCTGCTTAGCAGATTAGGCAGTGAATGTTGTTGTGTTCTCTTTGATCAGGAACTGCAGAGGGGAACCTGGTGGAAGCTGAAGCTCTGCTGGAGCCATACCAACAGAAATACCCCAAAGTAAGTAAACCGCAAACAGTCGTCTAAGTAAACTCGGCCGTAACTAAATAAACATCATGTTTGTTTTTTCTTTTAGGGCTCCATAATCCTCTTCTACTCTGCTCGCATTGCCGCGCTGCGAGGAAACTTTGAGAAGGTTTGTCCCTGTGTTTTCAGACCCTCAGTGCCAAAGTCCAAATGAAAACTAGACGTTTCAGCGCAAGGATTTCAGCACATTTATCAGCTAAACAAAGAAGTAAAATTGTTCTCTGTTCTACTTTATGTGGAATTAAAATGAAGTTAATAGAAGTCTTTCCCTTTTCACTGGTTTTTCCCATCCCTCTGCACTTCCTTTACAAACCTGAACAGCAGGTCTAAGTGTTCTGTGTTTCTTTTAGGCTCGGGCCAAGTACGAGGAATGTGTGAGCAGCCAGCAGGAGTGGAAGCAGATTCACCACTTGTGTTACTGGGAGCTCATGTGGACTCACTCGTACCAGCAGGAGTGGGAACAGGCGTACCAATATGCTGACTTGCTGTGCAAGGAGAGTCGCTGGTCCAAGGTAAGCTCAGAAGAAAAACAGATGTGTTTCATATATCAGGCACAGAAATGGAACCATAAAAGTCTGCGATAGTTCAATATAAAACCTGCTCTCTGCAGGCTATCTATGTTTACCAGAAGGCAGCCATTTTAAGCATGATGTCAGAGGAGGAGCTGAAGAAGACGGGGGAGAATGTTGTGGAGCTCTTCAGGTCAGCCGGTTTTTTACATGTATTTTTTAAACACCCTGAGCTGAATTGACCTATGTGAAGTAGGTAGAGCCGAGCTATGTTTAAGGCCAGGATTAGCAGTAAGACAGTGTGTGTGTGTGTGTGTGTGTGTGTGTGTGTAGGCAGGTGGAGGGGCTGAAACAGCGCCTGGCTGGGAAGTCCATTCCAACGGAGAAATTTGCAGTGAGGAAGTCCAGGCGTTACAAAGCTGCTAACCCCATCCCCCTGGTCATCCCTTTGCTGGTACACAAACATTCACATGCACATAATAAACTCACTACTTTGACAGTTATTTAGTTGAGTGTGATGAACTCTGAATGAGCTGGTAGGGAAGTATAACGCACAATTGTTGTCTCTTTTAGGAGATGATGTACGTGTGGAATGGTTTCACCATCGTCGGAAAGCGAGCCGACTGTGCCGAGTCCCTGCTGGTAACCATAGAGAAGGCAGAGGAGCAGCTTCGCAATGACCCCAGTGAGCTCAACACTGCACCTCTGCTATTAGCACTACTGCTAACACCGTGTGCTGCCAATAGTATCTCATGAGAGTAAAACAGGCGTCCCACAGGGTTCTGTCCTGGGCCTGCTTCTATTTTGCTCATGTTAGTGATTTCAAGCCTGCCTGTAAGCAGCTGATATTAATATTTATGCATCTACACTGATTAAAACTCCTGAGACATCACAAAACTGTGCACATGGAGTCGGCTATAAGATGTTACAGCTGTTTTGTTAAGAATCTAATTACATTTAAGTCTTCGATAAAGCTTGGGTATTTTACACTCATTTGACACATTTTGTTGGAGCCTTTTTTGCTTTGAGAACTTCCTTAATTCTTTGTGTTAATGATTGAACAAGGGGTTCGAAAGAGTCTTCAGAAAATTCGGACCATGTTGACATGATAGCTTCACACAGTTTGACAGATTTGTTAGCTTCACATCCATGATTTGAAACTGCTGTTGGACTACATCTCAAAGGTGCTCTATGGAAGAGATCTGTGAGAGAGCTGGTTACTGTGGAGGCCATTTGAATACAGTGAGCTCATTATTACAGTTAGGCCATTTATACTTGGATTTTTTTACCCGTTTACTGAAACATATTCTAAATACATTTATTTACAAACAATGTGTAAACTCTGCTGTCCAGATTCAAATTGAATGAAGGGTTTATGAGGTGTGGGCAGTTCCTTCACTATGTCATTATCCATTGAGCAGATAAAAGGCCTGGAGTTGATTTGAGGTGTGGTGCTTGCATTTGGTTAAAGGAGCCCTCCATGTAGGTGAAACAAGCCGCCCTGAATCTGCAAAAACAGAAACAACCCATCTGAGAAATTTTTACAATATTTGGAGTGGCAAAATCTACAGTCTGGTACATCCTGAGAAAGAAAGGTGAACTCAGCAATGCAAAAAGACCTGGACATCCACGGAAGACAACAGTGGTGGATGATCACAGAATCGTTTCCTTGCTAAAGACAAACCCCTTCACAACAGCCAAACACGTCAACATTCTCCAGGAGTTGATATCCAAATCTACCACGAAGAGAAGACTGCGTGAAAGTAAATACAGAGGGTTCACTGCAAGGTGCAAGCCACTTATAAGCCTCAAGAATAGGATGGCTAGCTTGAATTTTGCTAAAACATTTCTAAATAAAAAAAACCAGCACAGTTCTGGAAAAACATTTATTGGAGAGATGAAACCAAAACCAACCTCTACCAGAATGATGGTGAGAAAAATACTACGGAGGAGGAGTGGAATAGGTCATGATCCAAAGCACACCACATCATCTGTAGAACACGGCGGACACAGTGTGATGTCTTGGGTGTGCGTGGCTACAGGTGGCACTGGGACACCAGTGTTTAACGATGATGTGACACAGGACAGAAGCAGCTGAAGGAATATGAGATGTTAAGAAACATGCTGTCTGCACAAATTCATCTAAATGTAGTCACATTGATTGGGCGGCGTTTCATAATGCAGATGGACAATGACCTAAAACATACAGCCAAAAAACAACTGGTGTATTCCAGGAGCTAAATATGTTTAAGTCTCCATTCTGAATCCTTTTATCTCAGAAGGCGTTAGGTTGTCATGTAAGGTTATTACTGCTGAATATTAGCGCATGGCTAATGAAAGATTATGTAAATCTATGTCTAACAGTCCATCTCTCATTCAGATCCGTCAGAGTTTCACACAGATGACAGCTGTCTGGTCCAGATGTTGAAGGGACTCTGCCTGAAGCACCTGGGCAGGTTACTGCAGGCTGAGCTGTGCTTCACACAGGTGCTCTCCAGGTAACACAAGCACAGATAAGAACACAAAAGCATGCCGACGACCTTGTTTAGGCACTTAATGCTGTGGTTTACCTTCTGAAAATAAAGATAATGCTTTAATGGGCTTTACTTTCAGTGAGGGTCGGATCAGATATGATCACTACTTGATTCCTTTCACCCTTTATGAGTTGGGTCTGCTGTATAAACAACAGGGAGACTTCCTCAAGGCCACCACATACATCGAGAACGCCAAGTAAGTTCTGCTTAAACACTCTTTATGAGCCATTCCTAAACAGACTGCTCTAACTCAGCTGTAATGTGAAAATCTGCAGCGCCCCCAAACTTTCAGTCTTATCTGTGCTGATCACACAAACAGAAAATGAAGCATTTCCTGTTTATTTTCATTGTTTCATTTTCATTACTTCTGCCACC
>NW_005187767.1:313182-319353 GCF_000239375.1 Pundamilia nyererei | reverse complement strand
CACACACACACACACACACACACACACACACACACACACACACACACACACACACACTTACACTTATATTCTATTCATTTTCATTCGGAGAAAACGAAAATGCTACGTCCAGATGAACAGAATCAACTTTTAGAGATTTACTTACCTGATGATTGAGCATGCATCAAGACACTTCATAGTGTGCTTGTTGTGAAAACATTAAAGGATGCTACAGTGGAAATTTGCAACCATAACTGGAGCTGTGCAGACAGGAAAAACCGCATTGTTTAGGTGGCACTAAATGCACGAGTGAGGTATTTACAGTGGTTTAGAAAAAAATACTAACCAAACAAAACATTCCTGCGCAGGCAGGATTGCGAAACGCGTGTTTATTTGAGATTCTGATTGTGTGTCATCATCAGGACGAACTACAAGGACTACTCCATGGAGTCCAGACTGCACTTCAGGATCCACGCAGCCCTTAACAGCCTCAAAGGATCACCTGCCGGCACCCCATAATACACAAAAACACGAGTCAGACTGCAGCTGTTTGTTTAGCTGGAGTGAAGAAAGAAGTGGAGGTGTGTTTGGGTTTTAAGAGGACACCTCCACCTGGGTTTTTTTTCCCCTCTGAATTATGTTTTACATTTTTTATTTATTTTTCTGCAGTTTGGAAAGATTAGATTATAATTACTTGCACATGCACTTCTTCTACCAGTTAAAATAGAGACTTCACTGGTAGAGCAATGGTTCGATCAGTGCAGGTTTATCTGTAACTTAAAAACTGATACAGGCTCTTTTTGAGTCCATACGGCTCTTTCACTCAGAGACACTTTGCATAGGAGAACAACTATGAAGTCTTTCATAGCTAATATCTGATTGGACTGCTGCACTTTTTCATGTTTAAAAAAACTAGCAATTATATGTCAGCCCACAGGAGAGACCCAGTCACTGACAAATCGTCTTGGAAATCCAGTCACCAAGTTCTCTTTTGCAGCTCTGTGTTAGCTTCCTTGCATTTCTCTGTCTGAATGGGCCCAAAATATAAATCTGTTGTTTATGATTTCAGTTATTTATCGTGGAAGACATGATTTTCTTTTTTTTGTCTATGAATCATAAACAGGAAGTGATGTGCAAACCACTAAGGATGAATACTAGAACACACTGTTCATCTTTAGCAGTTTGCACGTTCTTCGCCTTTTTCTTTTCCTACATGCCACACATGCACGCGACGCACAAGTGTGTCCGTGCAGAAGCAATCACAGCCTTCTCACCGACTGTGGCTTAAACAGGAAACACTGATACGGTGTAGTACACTCCTTCCAAGCTCGCACAGACTGGGCAATATGCAGATTTAAAAGAACAACGCAGTAATGGCTGTAAACGCACACATTTAACAGCAATACAAACAAATTTGTGCTGTTAGTAAGTTCTGAGTTATTCTGTCGGTACGTCAGAGTCCACGTTCTATGTCTCAAACGCAGGGCTGCTTTGGTGGCGCTGATCGTCTCTTAGAAGCCTGAAATAAAAAGCTCAAAAACAAAACAATCTAACAGGTAAAAACATCTACAACATAACAGATGCATTAAGTTTCTTCTTTGTCGTTCCTTGAGTTAAAAAAATCCTTGAATGGTCCTTTTATACAGCCCTTCAGTTCATCCTGTATCTGAAACACGTAATATTAGATTTTTACGTCTTTTCTTCTAGACTTCTCGGATCGGAGTTACCTGTCATAATCGTTTTGGACGTTACAAACCAAAAACTAAATTAACCAGTGTAGGTGTATCAATTCAGAGAAATTAATCACTTCCCACTTAGCTCCATCTTCTGATGCCATGTGGAACTGTTACTTTCTAGTTAAGGTACGCTAGTCTGGTGTTGAAGGATCATCCAAAGACAGTCCCCTGGAAATACCTAAGAGTAATTGAATTAAAGAAAACAGCAAGGTATGAACCAAACCATGGACTGATTACTTGCTACACCCCTTTTAAGTGTTTTGGCCACAAACATTAATCACAGTACCACTAATACATATCCTAAAACCAGATTTCTCTTGAGATCAACATTAAGCAACCTCAGATACAAAACTCCCAATCTTACTAGTATAGCTAATATTTAAATGGACATAGAATATAATGTGGAATTACTGCTTACTTTGAAATCTGCATTTATACTTACCTTTTTTTTTGCCACTAAACTCGAACCTCAGTCTTTCGTAAACACTGAATTGAAAATACATTATTTATGGTAAAGCAGTAAAACGTAACCGGTCAAACAAAGTTAAGCATAAATAGTTTATAAAACAAAAACTAACGATCCTTAACAGTTTTTTTTATTCAAAGTGAGCTAGCTAATAAATTAACTAATATTTTGAATAAATAAGTTAATATATAACTGATTACTTTGAAATATATATTGTCACTTGTGATTGTTTTACCTTTGATGATCTTGGTCAAAGGCTTACTGCAATATTTCAGCATCAATTGCAATATTGTCCAAAATTACTGTGTTTGAAATATGTGCAATACATTTTTAAAGCCATAATTCTCGTTGCCTTAGACTGAGATTAAGTTGCCCTGAAAATCATGCTAGCCCTGGCACAAGCGGCAACCTGATTTGGTATAAAGTGTGAGTTAATGATTACTTGGCTAAAGAAATGTAGTTCTTTACCTGCTCAAAGAGATGATTTCTTCATACTGAAGCAGCTCTGCCTTTGGGAAATATTTGCATAACTAAGCCGTCCCTCACTCCATGATTGCTCAACGGTCTGTTGGGAGAAAACACCAAGACTAAAGGCTTTACGTTAATTCTAGTCGACGTTCTTGATGATTACAGCTTTGGTTATGATCACACATGTTGTGGAAGATGTCTGTTTGTTTCTTTGTTTATGTTGTGTTGCTTTCTGTTAAATAACATAAATTATGTAGATCTACAGTGTACATGAAGAGCAACTTTAGTGTCTAATCATGTACAGATGAATCAGGATAAGCACAATCTATACCTAAACAAGATTTTATTATTATTATTATTATTATTATTATTATTATTATTATTATTATTATTATGTGCTGTGTGTTAACACATCAGATAATTACTCAGTTCTCAGAGGACAGTAAAGGACAGTTTATCCCTTAAATGTTGTAAGCTTAACTTAAAATGTCTGAAAAACACTAATGCTCGTCAAAGTAAGCACATCTTTGCTTCCATTTTAAACAATTGTTGTGATGGACCCGCTTGAGTTGTACTTGAATAAATGACAATTAGCCTTCTCCATTTCATGAATGTATCAACCTAAAGACCAAATTCTCCACATGTGTCTTGCTGGATGTGTGTTTTGATTTGATTTGATTTGACGTGTTTTCTGTGCCTGTATGTTTTTGGATGTGATTTTTCTTCATGTCTTTGTGTGATCTGAAACTTTGCTTCCAAACTACGTAATTTGCCAACATTCACTGATATTATTATTAATAACAGACCACAGTCATCTGTCGAAAAAAGTTGTAGCAATGAAAATGCTTAAGTCCCAGTTTTGTCCTGTGAGTATACTGCAATGTTATTCCTACCTAAAATTTCAGCTAGAAAGACTTAAGACATCTGACTCTGTGAGGATTATTTAAAATGATCAGGTAGTTTTAAAAAGATATTCTGTGTCTCTTTGTGCAATAAAATGTTGCTTTAACAATGCTAGATGCAATTTTAGCATTGCACTCATCAGTAGTTCCTTCTTGCTAGTTTTCCCAAAATTGCAGCTCCATTTCTTGGTTAGCCAAAGCTGCCATGCAGAACTGACTCAGCACAGGAAGTAAGGAAGTAAAATAATGCAACTAATAATAGTGATAAAATAATCCTGGAAGCAGAATTACAAAGTTGTGTTATTCCTTTATTTAAGATTTACTAAAGCAAGGTTTCTCTGTTCTGCATAAAAAATGGTAAAATGTTATTAAATGTATGCACAATGGCAGGGCCTCGCTTTTATGAGAGATTTAAAACCTGCTAACAAGCAGATGGTTAATTTTAATTAAATATTGTATCTTTAGGTACTTTGTTATTACCAATCTGTTCCAAAATCAGATCACAGGTTTCTTATTGTTTTAATTTGAATCTCAAAACAACAACAACAAATACCAAAGACGACAGTCTCACCGCCGTTAATTTGTATCAACGAGCTATGAGCCAAAAATGTATCTTACCATGGTGTGCACTGGGACCTTAAAAAATATGTGGACAAATGAACAACAAAAGAAATGGTAGGCCTAAAAACCAACTACAGCAGTATCTGAAAGTCCACATAAATCAGTGATCAACAAGATAAATAATAATAGAATAATAGGTAGATAACATACGGCAGTGGAGGCATTTTTTAAGCCAGTTAGAAGGTGATTTACATCAATCACCAAAACAAAGTCACTGCTTTGTGTTTATAAAATGTTCACCTTTTATTGCCACAACCTTTCTTCATAGAAGGCTTTGGGCCATATTTTCATTTAGTAGCTTAATTCAGTGCCTCTGTGTTTAATCTGTACATGTTTTTCTGTTCTTTATAACTGCTTTTGCTTTTTTGTTTTTCCCATACACAACGTGTTGCTGCATGTGTTTTGTGGCTGGAGGAGAGATTAGAGGCTTTCTGATTAGACGTGGCACAATAAAATGAAAACAGAAGAATATTACTCCTTTTAAATTATATTGTGTTTTTATTTATTACTAGTATGTATGTTGGTATGTGGATGAGTGTGCCGGTGAGTCACTGTTTTATGTTTGTGTTATGAAGAGAACATGTCCTTTCTAGCAAACAGACACATAAACAATTACTCTGAACTAAAGAGGAAAAAAGTAACTGAATATGAATATGAGCTGAATATAGTGTTTTTGTATCTCTGGCTTCATAATTTGATAGAAAAATTAAACCCTGATTAAAAAACATAGAGACCCACCTTTTTTTATCTTCATAACTAAGATGTTAATTAAATGGTGTTTGAAATGGTTTATTTGGATAATACTAAGGATTTGAAGTCACATGACAATTATTTTGCTATTTTGAACAGGTCATAGGGTTAAGTGAGTAGGACCTTAGTCACACAGGACTGGAGCTCTGGTAACCACCTGTCACCAGGGAAAAATACAACTGGTTGGTTAAAGCCTTACAATTCCTTGGTTAGTTAATGGGTTGCTGCAGTCACTCCAGTTTGATGGAAAACACCAACTTGTCTGCAAACACCATTTGTTCTCAGCTGCTGCACTGAGGCGTTTCTTTTATTTTGAAGGCTAATATTCTCCGTTTCTGGTTTGCGTTGCACTTTTAAAGTTTTACTACTCCTCAGTGGTCAGCTGGCACGTTCCTGCAGAAGTCAGCTTCTTCCATCCAAACTATGGACAACAGTGGCAATCTGCTAGCAGTCAAAGCAAGGAGAGGTTTTTGGTGTAACGCCCTCTTCATGAATGCAAACTTCAGGTGGTTCTGATCACGTTCAGTATGGTGGATAACTCTGTGCACATGTGACATCACAGCAGAAACCTCATTCAGACAAATATTATTGAGGCTCTTAAAAAAGAATAGAAATACATTTGTATTTAGTGCTTTTTATTGTTCGGTTTAACCCAGCAGCTTTTGAAATGTCTCACTGAAAATGTGCTGATGGTTTGCTAGAAGACAAACGTTTGCTGTTATGTGTACTGTGTAGTAAATGTTTATTGCATGTGTTTATAGTGTAAATATACTGTCGATGTTACTATGTTGGAAATGTGTTCAACACATTTTAAAAGCCATAATTTTTTTGCTAGTTGCCTTAAATTCACAAATAAAAAGCTTCTTCCTTCCTGTCATCGCCAATGATGCAGTAAAGACTGAAAATACACATCAACCAAAACATTTACATCTTTTTTGGGAACAGTAATAAATTTGTATTTTTAGTTGTACATTTTTATTCTACTACCATAATTTGGTAACTATCTTCTGAAAAACTTCTCTGAGTTCTCTCATGAATATGAATGGTTCTGGAGATCCTTAGTGTCCTCGGTTTGACTTGATTGCAAAATGTAGAGTCATTGTACATTAAAGTAAAACCAAAGACCAACAGACAGCTGGTGAATGTAACATCCACCTGACAAAAAGGATTCTAAGGTGAACATTAAAGTGAGTGAATATTAAACTCACAGCAGAAGTTAGCGTGACACAAAAACAGTTTGAGCCTCTCT
>NW_005187767.1:302808-303722 GCF_000239375.1 Pundamilia nyererei | reverse complement strand
GTTGAGGCGGTCAGGCATCTGATCGGGATGCCTCCCTCCCTTGGCAGGTTTTCCAGGCGCACAAAACTGGAGGGAGTCACTGGGTGGCTGTCTCTCTGGAGTTAGAGCAGGTCATCTACTAACCGAGGCTGGTTGTTCGATCCCTGCCTGCTCCAGTCTCCTTTTGCAAGATACTGAACCCCCAAACTGCCTTCCAAAGTGTTCATCAGATTGCAAATCTGTGTGATTATCTTGAACAAGTGCAAGATAATAGATTAATTAATGGATTTGTAGTAGGTTTTCCATACATTCATAACATTTACACTCAAAGTACAAGAAATGAAGACCCTCACTGAAATAAGGTTATGACCAAAGACAAATTTTAATCCATCTTTGAAAAACTGACTCTTCATTATTTAGTGATGTAGCCAAGAAAACTTTAGGGACAATGTTGATGACTAACCAGTATTAAATACCAATAGAACCATCACAAGTTTAAGACCAGCAAACCAGTTGGGGGGCACCAGTGTATCTACACTTTTGAGGGTAGGGTAGTTTGACTGGAATATACTGGGAGGAGACCCAGCTTTTCACTGATATTTCCAACCTTGGAAAATTTGGAGCATTATAAAGGTCATAAAGGTCAAATACAGGGTCTATAAAAATAATCACCTGATTCCAAAGAGTTTTAACTTCACAGCTGTTCACCACTCATTGAAAAACGTACTTTTAGAAAAAGAAGTTTTGTGAGTTTCATGTTGTCACAGTCTGGCTGAGGCAGACTGATTCTAAAAAGGGACTGAAATGCAGAACAAAACAGAATGTGAAATGTGACATGGATTAACAAAAAACAAGCTGTTTATTAAGGCTGACAAAGAAGCACAAAACAAAAGGAAAAGGCGAAACTAAACAATAACCTAAACTGGGTGAACTAA
>NW_005187767.1:287275-300862 GCF_000239375.1 Pundamilia nyererei | reverse complement strand
GTGTGTGTGTGTGCGTGTGTGTGTGTGTGTGTGACGTTTGAATGCTCTTGATAGAAAGATAAGCAAAATAAAAGTGACATGAAGGAAACACAAAAGGTTATTCTGTTATTCCATTCAAAATGTGATTATTGTGTGACTGCAAATCACACAATAATCACATTTTTGCATGATTATTGTGTGATTTGCAGTCTGCCTGATCTGTTGGTCTACATTTATTAGGAAGACTCGTGCATCATGTGATGTGGCTTTTTGCCTTCCATGGGAGCGTTGCGTTGAAGGAAAGTGCACATGTAAACCTCCTTATCTGTGCCCCGTTGAGAATGTGAACCCAGTTTGTGGCCATGACAACAGGAACTACCGATCCTACTGCCAGGTAACTCATTATAGTCCAAGGTATGACTGCTATATCTTCAGTCAGGAACCAGTCAGGAACTAAACTAGCGGACACTGATATTAGACAAGAAGGCCTGGTTGTTAGTCCCCACTCTAAATCATCTCTAAGGTCTTCTATCAGGTTGAGGTCAGGAATCTGTGCATACCAGTAAACCATACCGGTAATGGAAACCCATTCGATGAAGCTCTCCATGTTCCTGAGCTGGTCTGAAGGCTGAATGATGGTTGGAGGTCTGTAGCTAATGAATCAGCAGAGAATTTGCACATTATGCATCCACTGACCCAGCTTTGTGATTTTACAGGACCTAGCATTTCGAGTTGCTCTCTTCCACTTTGTTATAATACCACTAACAGGTGACTGTGGATCATCAGGTGACCAATCTTTCACAAATGTTTTGTAGAAGCAGTCTGCATACCTAGGTGCTTAATTTTATACACTGGTGGCCACCTGAATTCCATGATTTGGATGGGTGAGTGGATACTTGGCAATACAGTGTACATGCAGTGAGACAAAAACTGGTTCATCCCAAAGACAAAACTCCTAAACACAAACTTAACAATGTACTGTATGGCATACAGCGAGGAATGCCCAGACCTCTACATCGGAGAGACCAAACAGCCACTTCTTAAATACATGGCACAACATAGAAGAGCCACCTCCACAGGACAAGACTAAGCAGTCCATCTGCATCTTAAGGATAAAGGACACTCTTTCGGAGATGCCAATGTTCACATTTTGGACAGAGAGGACAGATGGTCTGAAAGAGGAGTGAAAGAAGCCATCTATGTCCACTGTGAGCGACCATCTTTGAACAGAGGCGGTGGTTTACGACACCAACTCTCTGCCATCTATAATCCAGTTTTGAGATCCTTTCCCAGACGCCTTAACGCCCACTCACATCCTGGGCCATCTGATCTCAGGAAATCACATGATAGGGTGGGGCCAGGTTTCACAATGGGTTCACCCAAAACCCTGGCTGATTGTGACCCACACCCATTTTCACACCTTGGCTCATGTGATTAGACAGACGATCAATAGGGATCCATGACTGTCGTGGGGACACACCCATAGGGCTTAAAATCTGTGGCTCTTCACCAGGGCTGGACTGGAACAAAAAATCGGCCCGGGCATTTTGACTAGAGACCGGCCCACCAGGTATTATAGGAAAAACCATAAAGCCTTTGAATGAAAACAAACGCTGTTGTCACAGTGATGTACACTGTCTTGTTGGTGTATATGTATCAATCTAATAAACTTAGACCTACACCATCCTCCCTATTCTGGTATTCTAAACTGTACCCGAAAGTAGACTCCTTGGTCGAGTTAACCTCCTAAACGATCTACAACACATGGTGAAAACCTGAAATTAAGACAGAGAAGACTAGAGGTGAGACATGATCATTACTGATTACTGATGACAGATTTAGATATATTTTCATAAACCATTCATTTACCACATCAATAAACAGCAGGGCAAAATATTTTTTCTAACATGGCAACCTTTAAAAAGTGAAAGGAGACAGGACAAAATGTTCCTTTTCACCTCAATACGAGACGACTCCGTTTTTTACGGGACAGTTGGAAACTCTAATAACTAACCTTACAAATAAAATAAGATAAAACAAGTTAACATCATAACACCCGCCCAGCAGTATATAAACTCCGTCATGCTAGCTAGCACGCAGTACGAGTTATTGTAACTGACTGTAAAAAGTCAGCATAACGAAAATAAACTCCACCTAAACTTGGTTTATATCTGACCCAGATAGACTGCAGGTCATAACTTCTTCCCTGAAGTTCAGTTCACTGCCTCAGGTCTCTGCTCCTCCTGCCTTTCCGTCATCCACTTGCCAGCGTGTTGCACCTGCTGTCCTCCACCACTTGCTAATGTTACTGAATCTGTGGAAGCTCCGCAATAGCCACCACCAAACAACTGAGTTCTTTTACACATCTCCCTTCATCTGGCCAATCCACCACTTTTCAGTGTTTATACCGTTATGGAAAAAAAACTAAAAACAACCATCGGGCATACCAGGCATTTGCCTGGTATGCCCGATGGCCAGTCCAGCTATGCTCTTCACCAATTGCTCTTAGAACTGAAGAAGCTTCTCGTATGAGCAGTGAAACGTCTTCAAGAAACTCTAAGAAGTCCAGACACTTTTCCTTCCAAGCTCTTTAGACTACAATGACCTGGATGACTGAGAACCTTCACAGACATGCATTTTGTTTTTAAGATTTCCTAAGATTTCCTAGCTAAAAATCAAAATTAATCCTGACCTAACCAAGACACAGTTGATCTTCTGTATGTTACAAGTCTACAGAACATTAGATTATATTGCACATTTAGGGGCCACTATTTTTAAATTTCTATTTAATCTCTTTTCCAGGTGATGGCGCTCTCATGCCGGACCAGGAAATCCCACATGTCCCACTTTGGGGATGACTGTGATGGTTCGCTCTTTCTGATGCATTCAAAGCTTTGTGATTCTTTCTGAGATTCCTACAAATTGTTTATGTTACTTTAATCTCTTTTTCTCACAACAGTAAATGGTCCAAAGTTCAGAACTTCAATAGATGAGGAAACCGGATTAGTCAAGTTGTTTGTTCCTGACAGCAATGGTGGGGAGGAATTACTGGTGTGTAAGAAGATGTGGAACATGGCTGCTGCTAATGTGGCTTGCAAGGAACAGAAGAAACCACTGTGAGAGAAATTACACAAACTACGAATAATAAAGCATGAACATATAGGATAAATATACATGTTTATCATCTGCTAGTCAATAAAAATTTAATTCAGCAAATAACCACAGTATTAGAGTCAGACACTTCTAACATTGTGTGTACAGGGGTGCAGCATCCAAAAACACAGTGGAGTACAACACCTTGACAGCTTCCACACAGCTTCCACACAGATGTGTTAGTGTCTACTGTCAAGGTTATGAAACGTCCTTAGCTGAGTGTGTTATCTACGACAAAGTGGAGGTTACAAAAGGATCGTTAGTTGCTACTGCAACCTGTTACCAGGAATCAACAGCACCAACAGGTCAGTATGTGGTAATTCTACTGTATTCTTGTCTGTGGTTAGAAAACAATGTACTCCTACAAATTTGTAATTGGTAAATTTAAACTGTAAGAAGGTTTTCAGGGTGCTCTTAAGCTACTTGTACTTAACATAAATGCATTTAGAACTAACTTAAAATTGTTCCGAATCAACACTATTAAGAGAATGTGTATGAATTAATGTCTAAAAGTAAAGGTTTATCAGACCGTTATGCCTTCTGCCTGCCTTCGGTGTTAGGTGCTTCGGACTGGTCCAAATATAAGGAGACCACAGAGCTGACCTAACACATTTTGCAGATATAACACCTCTCTTGGAAACCTTTCAGTGTCCCCCACCAGAATAGCTCGAAAAGGTGCCTGGGAAGAGGGACGTTTGGGTGTCTATGTATAGACTATGCCCTTGCAACCTGGACCTAGACAAGTAGCAGACGATGAATGGATTGTTGGAAAATTCAGTGGAACTTCTAGAATAAACTAATTAACTGAAATTTTTAAAAAAACTCACCTCAAACGTTGTTAGTCCTCTGCAAGTGCAACTGCACTCAGCAGGGACTTCTTGTTGGGTATAAATTTGGATCTTAGACATTTATTTGAGCTTTCTCAAAAAAAATTGAGTTGCTAAATAAACATTTCTGTATTCACAATCTAAACTGTCAACCCATCTTTCAGCTTCTGAAACCCAACATGAACATTTTTATCATCATCAGGCTCACATGACTCCCTGAATTTGAAAATTTAGAGACAGTGATGCTCAGTCTTCATTAATAAATAATTTTCTTCAACAGAATCGAATATTTTCTCCTCCACTCTAAAAGAAGTTTGTCTCTTCTGTCTGTTTTAGACCATCCCTTCACCTGTGTGAATGGAAAGCGTGTGGCTCAATACCAGACGTGTAACGGAATTGATGATTGTGGTGACCAAAGTGATGAGATGTGCTGCAAAAGTAAAACTACACAAACACAATCAGAAATTATCTTACCTTAGCTTTGTGCCCCAAGTTTTACAATGTGAATCATTGTTTTTATCAGAGTGCAGAAAAAATGCTTTCCACTGTAAAACGGGAGTGTGTATTCATAAAGAAGCACTCGCTGACGGCAAGATCGACTGCCTGGATGGCGAGGATGAATCAAACAAATTTAAGTCAAAGCAAAGTAAGGCACAACATATCTTTACTTCCACACAGTTTTAGAAAAACAGATGTTTGCTCTTAGAAAGTTGTTTTGTTTTGTTTTTTTGCAATTTAGTTTCTTCCACTTGTAAAACTGGTTTCACTTGGGTTCCTGATCTACCCAAACTTTGGCAATTACATAAAGGCTAGTTACATCTTGGAGCAAAATTGGTCCAAGAACAGTATACCAGCAGAAATTCCAACTATAACTTACTGCTACTTACACAGCCAAGTTTAACATGGACCTTTCTTGAATATGTCAGCAGTATTCATCTGACTTAGGTAACTCAAAAGTTTATGTTGTGACACAGTGTAAGTCTGGAATACAAGTTGCAAAAATGCTCCTGTAATCTGAAAGCTCCTTATGATTACTGTAATATACATTTTTGCTAAATTTATATTACGTTAAACTAAATTTAACTGTGTCATCTAATCTTTTACGTTTAAGTAAAAGATTGGATTAGAAAGATTCGATTTAACACCTGTTCACACTGATAGTGTCATGTGGTTTGCTTCATATAACTACAATACAAATAGTTGTCACAGTTAGAAAAACGCTAACTTCTGGTGAATGACTTTCATAGCTGAAAGTCCACAACCATCAGGTTTTTTTTTCCATGCACCCGAGTCCTTATAGCAATATGTTTCTGTTTTCTGTAGAATCACTTTCACTGAAAGGTCTGCCCAAAAATTCAGGTAAATGAAATCCTCACAGCAGCTGTTTGAATATTTCACTGTTTTAATTAGTGATGATGACAGTAATTATTTTTTCTTCCTGTATTTCAGAGTACATCTCTCCAATGAATGGTATGTAGATTAAAAGTGACTTATCAGAGGTGGTGGCACATCTTATTTTATATACAATGATTAGATAATCTTGATGCTATAGTAGACAATGACATTTTTGACAACAGTTTTCTTCTAGCTACAGTTTAGGAGACCTTTAATCATTGGCATAAGAGAACCTCAGAAGTTTACATGGATTCCAAAGCTTCATCTAATCCAGTTGGGATACACTGGACAGTCAACTGCAAGAATTAGTCACTAGTATTAGTGTGTAACCTTCTCACATACTATATGATTAGAACAGTAGGAAGTCTACCTATTGCAGAGGTTCCCAAAATGTGGGCCGAGCCATTGCAGGGTGGCGCAGTATGAAAAAATAGTCACGAAGATTTTTCTTTTAAAACAAACGGGGGCCTAGCAAAAACAGTTTAGGAACCTCTGACCTATTGTAACCCTCATTTCAATTTGCATATGTTCTTTAAATCAGTCCTGAGGGTACAAGATCACCTTATATACAGGGATATCTAGTCCCCAGGGTATGAATTTCAACAAAACTCTGCGTTATATAGCTTTGTGTGTTGTTAACTTTGTCCAGAAACGAAGGCCAACAGAAAAGCCCTGGAGGCCAATCTGGTCTGTGGCATTCCAAATGCTACCACAGTGGATGATGAGGAAGTGGTGCAACGAGGAAAGAGTACCCATGGAAGAGTCAAGAGGGTAGTCGGGGGAGTACCAGCAAAGCCGGTGAGCTGGAATCAACATAACTTTTTGAGTACAGTTACCGTTCCTGCTGCTACTATGTGGTTTTGTTTTGTTTTGTCATTCTTACAATGTAGCATAATGATCTCCCTCTGATGCTAAATACCCAAAGGGATTTTTAAGGTCCTGTAGATCCTCAGATGCTCCACCTGTTTGAAGCCCTAGACCTCTTGCCTAGTGTATGATAGTGTATGATAGCCCTGTTGGTTAAATCCAAAATGCTATGTCATGGCATGCCTACCTTGCTTAGACATACAAATTTAAATCAAAACATGATATACTCCCAAACCTAACCAAATCACTTTGGTGGCTAAAACTAACCAAACAACAAGTCACGTAGACTAAAAGAAAAGAAAAGAAACCCCAGTTTCTCTCTGGACAGTTCTGTTACTCTAGCAGACGTCCACAAATTCAGTGGACGTAAATTTGAAAACCATTGGGAACATAATGAAGAATTCCATTACCGTTCCTCTCAAGAAGCCATGTCTGTTTCTGTGATGACATTGTTTTCATAGAAGGTCTTGATTATTTTAGCACGAAAATGCCACACCCCATTTGGCACAACTGAATGATAACTGTCATCATAAGTAACAAGCAACACATGAATAACCTGCCACATATCTTCCTGTTGGTGTGTAGACCCAAATTCAGTGGCAGGTTGCTCTGGAGGAAAACAAGAGGATTGACTGTGGAGGAGCTTATATCGGAGGCTGCTGGGTCATCACTGCAGCTCACTGTGTCAGGTCGGACAAATCTCTCACACCACTCGTCTTTCCTAACATCAACACATTGAAGGATTTAAAACACTTTTTTAAGACTAGAAAGTCCTCACACATTAGGTTTTTTCTCTCCTGGTACCTTCACTTTCAAAAGTAGTGTAAATTTGATACCATTTCCAGAAACATTAAGCCCATGCTCTGGTCAGTGCAGTTAAAAGTCATGCTGTGCCTTGGAAGTCAGCAATAACCATATTTTTCTCCCTTGCTGTTTACAGACCCAACCCCCGTGCCTTCAGAGTGAAGTTTTCCCTCTGGAAAAAATCTCGAGCTCAAGACACAACTGACATTGTTCCTGTTGAGGACATCATTATCCACCCAAAGTATGAACAACACTATCTATACATAAATGTACTCCATTCATTTACAGGTACATCTTTTTCTTTTTTCATTCTAATAAAGCAGTTTTGAATGATCCACAGTTAGAAATACCAATTTTTCTTATACTGGGTCTTAGTTAGGACACTCAATTCATCCTCTATCAGGCAACTTCCCCTTTATTCGGTGGGTAGGTAGGCTTCTGCACCTGAGATGACCGTATTTGGGATTCCCATTGTGGGTAAATGATATCATAAAGATCCAATGACAGAAGAAAGCTGAGTGAAACTGAATGTTGAGAGAATTCTGAAGTCTGAGCTCATGACTCGCTGAGATTACTTGTATTTACATATGAACATCCATCACTGGAACAGCAGATATATCACAGAAATAAGAAAATGCTAAATATGTTTACTTTATAATCAAATGTGTGTAATAAAATAAGAAATTTTTTTTTAATGTCTCACAGTTATGTTGCCAACACATATGAAAACGACATCGCTCTGGTAAAACTCCAGAAGCT
Organism: Pundamilia nyererei; assembly: GCF_000239375.1. Classification (NCBI taxonomy): domain Eukaryota; kingdom Metazoa; phylum Chordata; class Actinopteri; order Cichliformes; family Cichlidae; genus Pundamilia; species Pundamilia nyererei. The sequence goes on along the minus strand of NW_005187767.1, from coordinate 293,078 downwards.
TCCATTCACAGAGAAATGTTTGGTGGACAATCCAGCAATAAGCGCAGTCTGTGTTCCCTGGTCCACACACCTCTTCCAGCCCAACCACACCTGCAGTATCTCTGGGTGGGGACGAACTGCAGGTATGGATAAAAAATCATATTTTCCTGTTGCAAGAAGAACAGTAATGTTGTTCAATCCAGGTTAAAAATGAAAGGGGATCATCTTCTTGATGCATTCTCAATCATCCAGGTAAGTAAATCTCCGGAAGTTGATTCTGTTCATCTGGACGTAGCGTTTTGTGGGAGAAACGTTTCGTCACTCATCCAAGTGACTTCTTCAGTCTCAGCTGACTGCGGGTTTCCCCAAATCCAACTCCAAGTCCAATCCATTAAAAGCTCACTCGTTCACATCCACTCAGGGTCCACAAAGCAGGATAACAAGCAGGGGTCCGGGGAAGCCTGTAAAAGGAGAGGAGATAGACGTTAGATAGAAGCAGTAGGAAATACAAAGAAATCACTAAGCAAGCCGGAGCTACACTGACACAGGTTAGCCCAACGATCCCTTGAAGAAACAGACACCATTAATGCTGAAAGGTATATCGGCATATATATGCTTTAGAGCAACATGCTCTCTCATTCAGGTTCCATCTTTTTCAGGAAAAATGTACAATTTACCAAAACAGTGCTAAGCAGAACCCTGTAGCTATTACAACAGCTTGGCTTCATTGTAAAACAGTGCAGGTGCTAAATTGGCCTGCTGACAGTCCAGATCTTACACAAGCTGAATATATCTGGAACATCATGAAGTGAAAAACAGGACAAAGAAGACTTTTATCTGACAAGAATGCAACAGTATTGATCTATATCTCCATCTACTTTGTGAAGTTATGTTTTCCCATCAGCTGGTTTGATTAATGAGCAAAGATTAAATATTCCTGTCGTTGTGTCCAGAGGGGAGGTCAGCTTCAGTGTTGCTCTGGGCCAACGTTTCTCTGATCGACAATTGCGGCAGATTCTATGGAAACCGCTTCAAACCAGGCATGATGTGTGCAGGTGAGTGATCTATGCACAGCCGGACTACTGCAACCTGGATATAGTACAGATGGAAATGTGTTTATTTGTAGGTGATGTGGAAGGCAGCGTGGACTCCTGTCAGGGTGACAGTGGAGGTCCTCTGGTTTGTGTGGATGAGTTAGGCGTTTCCTACCTGTGGGGCATCGTCAGCTGGGGTGAGAGGTGTGGACAGCCAGGATTCCCTGGAGTTTATACACAGGTACAGTACACAAAGACAATACTATACTATACAAAGGAGAAATTTATTACAAATACTGTGTACATATGCTGCAAGTGTCAGGGATCAGCTGTGTGACAACCCGGATTTGGACTTGAGTCAGAACACAATAAAGACTGACTCAGTATATAAATTCACGGGATGATGAGGGAACAGGCAACAAGTGGAGACAAGGCTGAAATCAATAACTGACTAATCAGAGGAACACAAGGCACACAGGACTTGAGAAATTTGACAGGAAATGACTAACACTGAGACCTGGACTAAAACATAAGAACGTCACTCAGAGCCAAAACAACAATAACAGAGACAAGACAGGAAGGACAGAATAGAAATACAAAAGTAAACAGGGAACTAACAGCGTAGTAAATAAAATGCTCTACCCAGAAGATGAAATAATACAGAATATCGAACCGAAATGGAAGTTCTGGGTCCAAACATTTACCGTATGTGAATTCTTTTATCTGAATTTAGAAGCATAAAATTAGAGGTCTTTCCAAATGTTATGTCTTTAAGACATTTCTGTAGTTTAACTAACTGGTGTGTGTTATCTGGCTTCATGCACAGATAGAGCTGGGTGTCATCTCTATAGCAGTGAAAATGTACCCTGTGAAACTCCATAATTAACCTTTGTGTGAAGAGGTCCCTACATTTACATGAACAAATCGGAGTCTATTAGAAACATCAGGGTTTTGTTTTTGTGGTCAAATAAGCCTGAAGTGTAATTTTTGTAATTGGCTGTAAACATGTTTATTTCTGCTGTAAAATTTGACTTTTTAAAACTGGAGTCAATGGGTTTGACTCATTTTTAGATCCTCACTTAGATCTAAGTGAAGAACTGTAGCTTTTGACTATTTCAATTGTCCATGACCTTTTGTTTTACTATTTTTTAATGGTTTGTTTCTTTAATTAGATACAAATGCTTTGTATAAAGCCAAATAGTTTTGACAGTTTGTTTTATTTTTAGAGCATTATAAATAGTTACTTTTCTTTTTTCATGTATAGTTATTGTTGATTTAGTGACTGTTATGTATTGTGGTATATTTTGTATGACTTGTATAGTACTTATTTCACATTTTAGGATTATTAGAAACAGTAACATTGTGTGTCTCTGTCTGACAGGTCGCGCATTACTTCGAGTGGATTAGGCTTCACATAGGTTGGTTTGCAGTCACCAAATTCAACTCATAATATGGAAAACCCACAGCATGTGGCCACATTTCAATATAGGTGTGCCATTTTATTTTGGTTAAAACTGCTCAGTGAAAGATGGTAAAAGACGCATTCACTGTTTGATGTTACTGCTTGGACCTACTGTTTGTATTGGTATTAAAATACTACGTTCTATCCAGTAAAACACCAATAAAATCTGCTTGTAAACATACTAATGAGACTTAATCTTTACTTGTAGTAGTAGTAGTAGTATTTATTTATTGTCATTGTCAAGAACAATGAAATTGCGTTTGGGGCTTCCATACAACCCAAAAACATCTCTAAACTAAATTTGAGCCTTAACACACACTTGCTGAGGTTTACTCAAGTTTCTGGAATGTCTGATTGCTCTAATAGCATCTTGTTCTTAAATGGGAAAACAATGTGGAAAGATAAAAAAGAGAATAGAGCAAAAAAATAAAACACAAGGGGCTGCCAACTGCACAGACAGAGAAGAACTGAACAGACACACAAACAAATATATGTATGTGTATGTGCATTTATCATGAAGTAACAGGGACTCCACAGATGGAGCAAGCACAGGGCCCGAGGTACCTGAGAATCCCACCTGGCAAAACACCTAGTAGAACACCCCCAGCCTCGACCACAACCCCCAAAGGAGCACGCCAGGAAACATGCCAAAACATCCAGCCGTGTGCCCTTGCACCACCAAGCATCACCAAACCCTGGATAACATGATATAGATTTCCTTTTTATCCCTTTGTAATGCAGTTCAGTTTTTTCTATATCTGATGCATATCTGGATTTTTTCAAATGGGTTTTTACATGTGATAAGTGAAGACTTAAAAGATATTTTTTTAAATTCCCACCAAACTGCCAAAGAGCTGCTTTTGCTAAGGTGTTTAAAGCAGGCGTGATGCTTAATACAGGAGCTAATATAAAGCAGATCGCTTTTTCACTGAGTGCTTGCTTTATGTCCAACCATGAGGTGTCTAACAAGCTTACACAACACAGAAACACAGTAATCTGTTTTATAAGAAGAGTGTTAAAACTCGTTCATGATGGGGGGTGGGGGGTGTTTACATAAAATGTTTTTAAATGCTTGAGTTTACTGACTTATATCAAGCCATAAGGGGTTTATTCGGGATCAGTGAGAACATATAGTTGAATTTCAGCAGAACGCTGCACTAAGGTCTAGCAGGACAAGCACAGAGATGAACTGTCAGAGGCCATAAGAAGATCATTTGTAACCTTCACTAAAGCTGTTTCTGTGCTGTGATGAGCTCTGAAACCTGACTGAAACTCTTCAAATAAACCATTCCTCTGCAGATGATCTGTTAGCTGTTTGACAACTACTCTTTCAAGGATTTTTGATATGAAAGGAAGGTTGGAGATTGGCCTATAATTAGCTAAGACTGCTGGGTCTAGAGATGGCTTTTTGAGTAAAGGTTTAACTACAGCTAGCTTGAAGGCCTGTGGTACATAGCCGATCATTAGAGATAGGTTGATCATATTTAAGATCGAAGAATTAATTAATGGCAGGACTTCTTTGAGCAGTTTTGTAGGAATGGGGTCTAAAAGACACGTTGATGGCTTGGAGGAAGTAATTATTGAAGTTAACTCAGAAAGATCAATTAGAGAAAAAGAGTCTAACTTAACATCAATGGTACTAAGAGTAGCTGTAGATAATATTACATCTGTGGGATGATTACTGGTAATTTTTTCTCTAATGATAAAAATTTTAGTTGTGAAAAAGTTCATGAAGTCATTACTAGTTAACGTTAAAGGGATTGTTGGCTCAAAAGAGCTCTGACTTTTTGTCAGCCTGGCTACAGTGCTGAAGAGAAACCTGGGGTTGTTCTTATTTACTTCAATCAGTGATGAATAGTAAGATGTTCTGGCTTTGCGGAGGGCTTTCTTATAAAGCAGCAAACTATTTCTCCAGGCTAAATGATGATCCTCTAAATTTGTGACACGCCATTTCCTCTCCAGATTACGAGTCATCTGCTTTAGGGTACGTGTTTGAGAATTATACCACGGAGTCAGGTACTTCTGATTAGAGACCTTAGTTTTCACAGGAGCTACAGTATCCAGAGTCGTACGTAGTGAGGAGGTGAAATTATTAACAAGTTCCTGAGTCTGGGGTAACACGATGAGTGAAAAGTTACCCCAGAGTTTGTGACAGCAGATTTAGCAAATGTTGCAAAATGATCTTGAGCTTATAAATCTGCCACTGACACAAACAAGTACTTCCTTTTTTTTCTCTTCATTTTCTTCATCTTAACAAACCGCAAGACCTTTGGAACAACCTCCAGACAGGCAATACCAAAGTGGAGATATTTGCCTATAATACACAGCACCATGTTTGAAGAAAACCAAACACAGTATATCAGCACAAACACGTCATACTAACTGTCACGGCTCGGGTCAGCGGCCGTGTGAAGGGTGGAAAGGAGGACTCAAATGCAGCACTTATTCAGACGTGAGGGGGATTTATTAACAATACCAAACATAAAGTGGAGATGGCAAACAGAACTAAGGATGAACTAAACTGGGAGAAACTAAACCAAGGAGTAGCAAACCTGAACATCGAAGTGAGAAACAGCAGGGAGAGCACGCAGGGAATTTCACAGGGTATCAACACAGACAACGCGACGAGGAGCAGAGGAAAACACACACTATAAGTACACAGAGAGACACTGGGAAATCACACACAGGTGGGGGAAACAGCTGGACCTGATTAACCTGACGAGACAGGGGAACACTAACACCAGGGACCAATAGAGGGAGCACAAACCCAGAACCCAGTATCTAAAATCCCAAACACAAACCATCCCAAAACAGCCACGAATAATCATGAAAGTAATAACAATTAAGAACATAAACACAAAGTCACTGAGTCATGGCCACAGGACCATGACACTAACTGTCAGGACAATAGTAGAGACATGATGGTTTGAACTTGTTTTGCCCCCACAGGACCCTTGCACATTGCAGGCAACCATCAATTCCTCTGTAGTATTCTTAAGTATTTTAGAATCAAGTGCGATGCCGTCTTTCTGACAGCTAAAGCTTAGCTGAAACTGGATGATAGTAATCCCAAGTACAGCAGCAAATCTACAACACAATGGCCACGATGACCTCAACCTAATTACAATGCTGCGGTGGGACCTTACACTTACATCACCACGGACTGCCATTTGGCTTTTTTCTACCTTTAAAACCCGGAGATCAGCCAAATGGCTTTTAGCTAAGCTTTAGCTCCACCAAGTGGAAGCTAAATTGGCTAGTCATTCATATGTATATTAGGTTGTTACCTGGGAATTCTGGAGGGAGGGGAGTGGGGGTGTGTGATTGA
>NW_005187767.1:278004-285993 GCF_000239375.1 Pundamilia nyererei | reverse complement strand
AATGACTAGCCAATTTAGCTTCCACTTGCCTGAAGCTAAAGCCTAGCTAAAAGCGTACCAGCCATTTGGCTGCTCTCGGGTTTTATTGGTACAAAGGTAGAAGCCTGGTGATGTTAATACAATACAAATGTCTGCAAACATAAATTAGCAAAGAAAACTGGGCCAAAATTCAGAGAGACATAGGGAAAGTCATAAAAAAAGAATTAGTTAAAGCTCTTTCTGTTAAAGGTGGTTCTCCAAACTACTGAATCATGGGCTATACTAAGTTCTTATTAGTTTAGTCCCAACTGATGGCCTTTAAAAAGATGTCTCATTCCCCAGCTGTCACATACAAAACATATGGATTGCATTGGTTACAGATGAATTTCTAAACTACTGAATGTTCCAGTAGGCACTGCTGGGGCAATCATCTGGAAGTGAATCAGACCTGGAACTAGCAGGTACAACAGTTTCAAATAAAACAGCAATGCAAGTATTGCACTCAATCACAATGGTCTGTATGGACGCTCACTACGCAAGACCCCATTGTTAAAGAAAAAGCATGTTGAAAGTTGGTGCTCATATAATTGAAGGAAGGATGAATGGGCCAAAGACTGTGTCACTCTATGATTAATGTTCACATTCAAAGGGACTCGCCACACATAACATATCCAGGTAAATTCTGATGTGGGAACTGATCTCATGATCTTTAGTTTACAAATTCAAATACAAATTTTATCTGTCACACACACACAGCATGACATGGGGTGACATGGGGACCTCATTATATGACATCAGTCCACTAGTATAATAGTCCTACTCCAATAGTAGACTAAAATCCTTGTTTGTTTCCATTCTTAGCATGGAGCCCTATTCAAGATTACAGGAAAGGTATGAATAGGGTTTGAACCCATGAGCTGCGATTTAGTGAAGACCAATGCCTTACCACTTGGCCACCATGCCTCACTACACATTCTGCTTCACATACACTTGCACCCATATATAGACTCCTTCCCTTGAAATTTTAGCATCTCAGATTAAATCGCAGGCCAGTGACACGTGAACATGACACTGAGTGTGGGGATAAACATGGGGACAAGATAGACTGGGGAGACAAAACGACAAAACACAGAGAGATGAACATGGGAACAGGAAGGGAGAAACCATAAGCCCCTTTTCCATTAGAACAGTTGAGGCAAAAATTATTAGCCCCCCAGGACTCCTAAAACTCTTCCCAATGTTTGCAACATTGATGAAACTTGATATAATGCAACATTCACCAGTGCTATTTAATAGCTTTTGGTACATTTTGTAATATAAAATGTATTCTTAGGCTTGCTTGACATCAAATATAGCAAAAGAAATGCAGTGTTCAAAAATATTAGCCCCATGTGAATATTTTCTTTCAAAACACACCTACAGTAACCTACAGAAACCACACTTGTGCAGTCAATTGGCTTCCTTGCAACATTCAGTCAACATAAAAAGGAACGGGACACTTTAACACATGAGAGGGAGTACTGTTATTCACCATGCCAGAAACAAAGGAAATAAATCTGGAGCTCCGAAAGAAGGGAAGGCTACACTGGCATTTCCAATTGATTCACAGTGTCTAGAACTGCTATACGTTGCATCATTGCTAAGTACAAGGAGAAAAATTCTGTAAGAAACAAACCTGGCTGTGGCTGTAAGTGCAAGATTTCAAGAACTCTGGAGAGGAAAATATTCAGAGATGTCAGCAAGTGTAACAAATGCGTTAAATACTTGTGAATTTGACCCAAAACAAATATTTCAAATATTAAATATTTCATTTTGCATCTCAATCTCCTACCTATGTTATCTGAGTCTGTTTGTGTTCGTGTTTTTGTGTGCTGTGTGGTGACGTAGGCGCGTGCACGTGTGCCCCGGTCACAGCTCCTTTCAGTGTGGCCGGAGGTAAGTCACTTGCCACGTTGCTCTCAGCTAATTAAAGTTTGTTTAGACCCCAAGCTGCAATGTGAATATAGCCGAACTGCCACGTTTTGTTATTAAGAGACTCGTTCGGGGAGAGGTGTCCTGGCAGGCGCGTGACACAAACAGCTCAGACCTTTACTTCTGTGTTGCAGATGTGCAGTAAAGAGCTAAAGGCCCAGTGCTGTCTCCTGCCTCTTACTTTCACGCCAGAACACAACGCATTGACAGGCGTAACACTTGCAGACCGGTTACACAAGGAATCCTGTACATCTGCCAAGACCATTGTTGCTGACCTGGCCGACTCTTGCTGACTCTTCTGGAGTTGTTTCAAGGAACACAGTTGTGAGGGCTCTTCATGGTGGAGGGTTTCAGGACCATCAGTCCAGAAGAAGTCTAGGCTTAGGTTGTCGCTGAGTCTTCTAACAAGACAATAACCCAAAGCATACACCAAAATATTCCAACAGTTCCTCAAGGATACCAAAACCAAGATCCTGGAGTGGCCTACACAGAGCCCAGACCTCAATCCTATTGAGAATCTGTGGCGAGTGCTCAAAGTGAATGACCGTGCTTGGAAACCATGCAATCTGGACCAGCTAGAAGAATTTGCAATGGTGGAATGGGCCAAAATATCTCAGGAGACCTGTGCCAACCAATCTCTAAGATATTGTTGTCAGTAGTGGCTCAGAAAGGGTACAGTATCTTAATAGCCATGTGGCTACTAATTTTGGATGTCTCATTTTTGCCCTTTCTTGTTTCAACTCGGCGTATCAATAAAATATCCTGATTGAATTTAGTGGACATTGTTATTTTGGAAACAGATACACTATAAGAACGCTCTCATTGTTAACATTTTCATATTGAAATCAAGAGTGTTGTCCAATGTCATGAGGGGGGATAATAATTTTGGTCTCAACTGTACCTACTCAGATCGACTCGGCATGGTTTGCCACTATTTTCAGGGTTTTCCATTAGGTTATAGTACCTGATATCAAGTACTTTTTAATACTTGCTCACCTTGGGTTCCAACTGATCCGAGCAAGTACTAAAATGTGACGTCATAGACTGAATGCCAGCGATTGGCTTACCAGCAGCATCACTCGATAAGTCATGAGGGCATCTCGTTCAGGAAAATTAACACCGTCCTTTTTTAAACCTGGCAACAGGGGAAATGACTATATGGCTATATATGGCTATAGGGACAGTACTACAAATTTATTAACTGAACAAGACAGGGAAGGCAGACAGCCAGGAAGACAGAACACAAACACAGGACTCACAGTCCAATCCCAGACTATATGAGTCTTCTAACATTATGTTTCTCAACATAAACTTTTTTCATGTTTGATAACCATCGCAGTCACTCAAAATAAATATTACAACTACATTAATGTTTGGGGGTTTTTGCAGGCCAATAAAAATACCATGGGAAAAAAACACTCTGAGGCACAGCATCTTGCACATAAGCAAATTTGTTTGGGTAGACCTTTGCTTTTTCCCTCTTTTGAATATTTACTATTAATCATTAATAAGCATTTCTTATCTGATTACTTGACTGAATAATTGATACTAAATTAGAATAAACTCTTCATAGCACATAGAGTTCATAGCAGGGGCCCACAGAACTTTCAGGATCTGAAGACTGTGTGTGTAAGAATGGGCCAAAATGACACCTGAGCCACACAAGTCGATGCCAGTTCAGTAGACAGCAGTTTCACACTTGACTTCAACACCTTAACAAATTTTGTAATGTGGGATTGTATTTTCTAGCAGCATTACAGGAAACATTACAGATAACATTCAAAACTACAAGTAAAAGACCTGAAGTATTTTCAACTATCAATTATCAAGTTACAGCTGACTCTCAGACTTTCTAGTCTCAAATATGAATACCATGGTTCAGCATATTGCATCTTCACATCTAATTCTTAAATATGTAATTATGCGACTTATGCCTAACTTAATTTCTCAAACAAAGAACTAGGGGTGGGCGATATATCAAATAAACTCGATGTATTGCAAGTTTTGTTGTGTACGATGGTTTAAATCAGCGGTCCCCAACCCCCGGGCCACGGAACGGTACCGGTCCGTGAGTCATTTGCTACCGGGCCGCGAGAGTGAGACTCGGGTGTGAAATGTATGGTTTTCAGGGTTTTTATCGGATTTTAGCGTTATTTTGATATTGGTTTTTTTTTCTCGTTAATTCTGTTTTCCCGGGTCTTTTCACGTGTGTTATGAATAAATCTTCTTTTTTTGGGTACTGGTACTAGTTTTATTTTGTTGTATTTATCCGCGACATCTTAAAGGCCGGTCCGTGAAAATATTGTCGTGCACAAACCGGTCTGTAGCGCAAAAAAGGTTGGAGACCGCTGGTTTAAATGGCTTTATCGCAGCCATTAACCCTTTAAGACCTACCATAGAACCAAGTCCGCCAGAGCTTATATTATATTTTTACGTGCTGTGGAGCCATTTTTGGGAGCATTTCAAGTTGCTATACATCATATTATTAAACTCTGGGCTATAATTGTTGTATTGATATTCATTAAGTGCATAGTAATTACATAAATTGCAAAAAAGTGCAATAAACTACAAAAAAATTGAAAATCGTTTTTGCTTTTTTAACATATATTTCTAGTTAGAGAAATTTAAGAGGCTTATCCCTCAAAACTGTAAATACAAAAAAGTTGCACAAAATAGTTTCCCACCACAGGAAATTTGTTTTGAGTTTTATTTTTGAAATACACCAATTTTTATACACTGCAGGAAAAACGAAAATAAATATTATACTGCAAATTTGCAAAAAAGCAGCATATGCATCAAAATAAACTATTTCCAGCAGTGCATTATGAGTCCTAAGCATCCCAGAAACGACACAGAAAGTCATAAAGTCAAAGATAACTTTTAAAAAGAGCAGTATAGGCCCTGAGGCCCTGATGGTAAAAAAAAACTACATTTCTGCGAAAATGACGTCACTTCCGGTTTCAGGCAGGACATGGCAGACATGCAAAAGTTCGTGCTGACGTCTATTCCAACGTAGGAAGTGTTATGAACAGCTGATCGGATCGGCAAAGCGTGTTTCTGGAATATTATGTTTTTGTTGCTGCAAGCGCTTTTTATGCAGTTTTTGCAAAGCTTCATGTGGAAGGAAACTGACCTAGGACAAGCTGATGGCATAAGATGTAAGTACAACTCCTCCGGTTTCAATTTATTGCGCTAGCTTACGTGGTTGCAGAGCTACCAGGATTTAAAAATAGTTACGCAAAACAGAGCGTGCCCGCTCCGACCGGCTCTAAAGGGTTAATTATAAGTCGCCATGGAAATATTAGCCGTCTTGGGTCAACAGACACAACAACACTGGACTCAGTGGTTGCTTTTAAAAAACAGCTAAAAACTTTCTAAACTTGCTTACTTTTACTTACTTACTTACTTTTGCACAGATAAGTAAGTATCTGTCTCCTCTCTATATATACTGTACTGTATAGTTTGTATAGTGTGCTTCTTTTTACGTCAAGCTACTAGAGGTGAAGTGACTGTTCCCTTAAAGTTTGTTTTCCCTTCTATCTTATACCCAGGGACTGCTCTGATCCTTTCTATTGAAGCTTGATGGATTAAAGCAGGGGTGTCAAACTCAAATACACAGTGGGCCAAAATTCAAAACTGGAACAAGGTCGCGGGCTAACGTTAATATTTACTGAAAAAAAAATCTTCCTCCAGATTTAAGAATGAATCTTTTCTTATGGACTCAAACAAGTTTTTCTGAAAAACCGAATATGGAACAAGCAAAGCTTAATACTAAACAATATATATATTAGCTGTATAATACCAGTAGGCCAGCTCTAATAGTAATTTGGTATGGCTTCGCGGGCCAAATGTAATTAGGCTGCGGGCCAAATTTGGCCCGCGGGCCAGAGTTTGACACCTATGGATTAAAGACACAGGGAGCAGAGCTGCCTCAGAGAAGAAGGGGGTGCAGGGGAGTACAACCTGCAGTTTGGGAATTAAAGAATAATCTTTTCCTGTGTCTTCCAGAGAATTATATCATGCCTTATATAGATCCTTTGTACTCTACTGCAGCACTCAGAGCACTTTATACATTACATGTGTGTTTAAAGTGTTTTATATCTAACATTCACACTCAGATGAAAACATCAGGGATACCTCAGAGGTCTGTATCTTGCCCCTTCTTAAGTGTACACTCTATACAGAGAAGCTTCCTAGTGCAAAACACTGTCTTTCATTGTTATTTCATGGGTTACATGACTGTCTGAAAGACAGAAGAGCAATGAGATGTAAAGCATGCAGAATGAATGCTGATTAACTTAGAGAAGCAGGAAAATGATTGGACAAAAGAAATTATGCCAGAATTGAGTTTAACAGTGCAGGAAAATTGAAACAATGTAAAGAACAGACTAGCAGCTGAACAGCCAGAAAGCCTTCAAATGAGTTTTTAAAACTGGGGTGTGTGATTGTTGATATCCCAGACTCAGACAAACAAAAATAAAATAAAACTATCTTTTGAAAAATATCTCAAAAAAGAGCAAACCCTCCCTGAAAACTATCTGAAACTCATTTTAACATAAAAACATCATACATATAACCTAATGAACAATACAGGATTGTGATTTCTGGTATGTACCATATAAAATGTGATGGCAAAGTTTATTCTGGATCATGTAGTTAAGTACAGGTACTTAATGCAGAAACATAGCCCCGACAGCCGTAACACAATATAATAATAATTTATAATTTATAATAATGAACAAATAAAGTGTTCCCTCGTTTATCACAGGAGCTAAAAATAACCCGCGATAGGTGAAAGTAGCCAGCTTTACTTTTTACAATTATTACAGATGTTTTAAGGCTGTAGAACCCCTCACTACACACTTTATAAACTTTTCTCAGACAGGCATCTACATTTTCATACATTTATCTTCTGTTTAAACACTCTCAAAGTTCAGACCTTTGTAGAAAAATAAGTCCAGTATTCTAGAATGAAACCAAAGATCAAAACCTGTTTTCAGGTCCAAGACATGGTAAATTGGACTTCTGGTCCGAAAAATACGGTAACTTCTACCTTTCTTTAGTATGTCCAGAAGTCCAACTTTTTGTGCGAAGTTTAGCATCTTCCTATGTCTTTTGGGTGCTACCGCAGGGGCCTTTGACGTTGACACTGTTGTGTTTGTTGTCTTTTGCTAGCTAAGAGTTATGTAAACTCTTGTAACGCTGAACGCACTCTGTACTGAACAGGAGACATGGCACAAGATTTATTGACAATGGTCTACAGCCAATCCGGACGCAGACCACAATGCGCTCTAAAGTCAGGAAAGTCAGGAAAGTGTGCACCCAGAGGCGGCGTTTATCACAGAAGGGGACAAAGGAAACCTGAAGAAAGTTTAACCAAAACTCAACCAACACATTAATTTCAACACTTGTGGAGAGCAGCGACCACTGTTACGCCTACTTCCACGATGCATACAAAGCCCTCACCCACGCCCCATTGGGCCAATAAGATCATTGCTCCATCCTGCTCCTGCCCACCTACAGGCAGAAGCTGAAACAAGAAGCTCCAACCCTGAGGGCAGTGCACCATTAGTCGGACCAATCTGAGTCCATTTTGCGGGACTGTTTTGATCACGCAGACTGCTGACGACATCAATGAGTACACAGATTCTGTCTGCGGATTTATCAGAAAATGCATGGAAGATGTCGTCCCATCCAGAACAGTCAAAGAATACCCAAATCAAAAACCATGGAGTAACAGTGATGTTCGCACAGCAATGGTGGCATGGAACACTGCTTTTGACTACTCAAAAGCATCAGACTACAAACATGCACATTACCAACTCCGGGAGACAATTTAAGCAGCCAAACGTTAGTACATGGACAGAGTGGAACAACAATTTGACAATCCTCTGAGAATGTGGCAGGGACTAAACACAATCACAGACTTTAGAGGGAAAATCAGCACACCGCAGACCATTAAACATTTTGTATTGTTCGATACATATGCGTACCCAACCGAAAGCACTGTATCAAACGGTTCAATACCGATACGAGTAT
>NW_005187767.1:269616-271126 GCF_000239375.1 Pundamilia nyererei | reverse complement strand
CAAACAAATCTACAAGAAACTGGACAAGTGAAGGACAAAATAATTTTGAGGCCTAAAAGATTAACTATATACAGGAAGATTATCTGAAAGTCATGTCATCAAAAAAATGGAAAGAGATCCAACACAGACCTGACACAGGACCTGAGAGATGCACCTGGCTCTTCAGTTGATCCAACTACTGTTCTCTCAGAAACAATGTCAGTGAAAGTCCTTCTTAAGGAAGAGGAAACGGGAAGACAAAGCTGAGGTGTGCTAAACTACCCAAGAACTGGACTGAAAGTCAGTGGCAACAGCTCTGATGGAGTAATGAATCCAAACTTTGAACCTTGTGTTCAAGTTTTTCTCAGAAGGTAGGGAGAAGTTCAAGTGAGAGCTACAATAGTGAATGTCTGCAGCCACGTGTACAAAATGTCTGAGGAACTGTCATGGTTTGGGCTACATTACAACCAGTGGTGTTTAGATCTTATAAAAATGGATGGAATTATGAACACAGAAAAGTAGCATCAGATTTTGATCCATCATGCAATGCCAACTAAAAAAGTTCTATTTTTCAGCATGAAAATGACGCCAAACACACTTCCAGTGCAGTAAACAAAACCCAGGTAGAAAAATACACAGTCACTGTCACGGTATGACAGTCCTCTGCGGCTGACCTCCTCGCTATGCTTGTGTTTGTTGTTTCTGTTAGTGTCTCCCTCTTTTTTTCTGTCTCCCTGTGTTTTTGCTTATCTCTCGCTCCCGGAGAGAGAGTTTAGGTTGCGACCGCTCAATCCGTAAGTGTCTAGCGCTGGAGGTAACTGCACCTTGAGGTAGCTGTAGCTCAGGCGGTAGAGCAGGTCATCTACTGATTGGAAAGGTGGTGGTTCGATTCCTGGCTTCCCCTAGTCTGTATGCCAAATATCCTTGGGCAAGATACTAACCCCAAATTGCTCTCCCTTGTCTTGTTAGATTTGATTTGTCCCAGCTGTGTTCCCCATCCCCATATTATTCTTCTGTGTACTCATGTCCTCTGTCCTCTTTTCTTCAGTGTCAGGTTGTCTGTTGGTCTCGTCATGGTTCCATACTTACACATCTCAAGGGTTTTCCATGTTCAAGTTTTTGTTGAACATGTGTTTAGCATTTAGTTTTTCCCAGTTCAGTTCTACTTAGTTTCTCCCCAGTGTGTTTTGCTTTTTGTTTTTGTACCTTTTTTCAGCCTAATTAAGCAGCTCGCCTTTGGTTATAAGTTTTCTTCTTCTTCGCCTTCATTAGCTGTGCGGCTTACCATCAGAAGAGCGACCTATTTAGCAGTGTGGCTAAGCTCCAGTCGACACTGGATCATTGAGTCAATCCTCGTCAGTACGGCCATGATTAATTGTGTTTGAACCTCGCTTATTGTTTAGAATTGCCTGCCATCATGTGTGTTTTTACATCAGGAATTGGGAACGGAGAGTGTCTTTTTACAAGAGTGGATCCGCGGGAGAAGTACAAGAGAGGAGCCACAGGTCGGAGCACGAGCACAGGATTGTTT
>NW_005187767.1:257094-268379 GCF_000239375.1 Pundamilia nyererei | reverse complement strand
TATACATGTCAAACACCAATCCACATTGAAGATCAAATCCAGAGATCGCCAGGAGGAGCCGATTCATAACAGTTATGGGCAACAGCTCAGAATGATAACAGTTAAGACAATGTGGTCAGGACCCAGGGTGTGGACTGTCCTTGTTAATGTGGTCTATAAAGGGACCCCATATCTTCCTGAACTTCTCCATGGAATCAGACGTAGAGAACCGAATTTCTTCCAGGTATAAACAGGAGACCATCTCCTCGAGCCACCTCTTGAAGCAGGGAGGGGAGGCAGATTTCCACTCCCCCAGAATCAGACGTTTGGCAATAACCATACCAAACATGAGGGCCTGTTGCACAGCAAAGGGAAGTGCCAAGGAGTTGCTGTAGCAGCCCAGGATCACCATAAGACAGTCAGGATACAGTTGCCTGTAGTAAACAATGCTATAGAAACTAAAAATATAAAAAATCCAAAAGGCTGTAAGCGTAGAACAGAACCAAAAAAGATGGCCAAGAGATCCGTCCACAAGTTTACATTTATCATATTTGGGGGAAACGTTAGGAAAAATCTTGTTCAATTTGGTTTTGGAATAGTGCAGTCTATGGACTACCTTAAATTGAATTAACTGAAGCCGGGCGTTAACAGAGCATAGTTTTATCGGGCTTAACACTTCTGCCCATAAATCGACAGAGATAGCCAAACCAGTGTCCCTTGACCAAGCCTGTTTAATATGGCAAGAGGGGGCTGCCAAAGAAAAAAGATTAACAAGCTGAGAGATTAAGTGTTTTGAGTTGGGAGGTTCGTTCATTATATTGTAAAAGACATGCTGTACGGGGATAGTATCTAAATTTGAGAATGCTTGCTTGACATAATTCCTAATTTGTAAGTACCGAAAAAAATGACTTGTAGGGAGGTTGTACTTTGTCTGAAGTTGAGCAAAAGAAGCAAAATGATTGTCAATATAAAGATCCTTTATAGCAGTCAACCTTTTAACAGGCCATTGTTTGAAAGCAGCATCCATTGTACTAGGCTTAAAGGTAGGATTGTGGCAGATCGGGGCAAAAGTTGGCATTTCCGGGAGGTTCAAGATTCTCTTGATTTGATTCAATATTTTTATAGAGTTGCAAAGAATAAAGTTATTACATGATGGTGTACTTTTAATAACCAGTTTTGAAAATAAGATCGTTGGCAAGGATGCTCCAGTGCGCTCGATAGCGGTGCTAAGCTCCATTTCGAGCCATTTAGGGCTGGACCCGCATTCCACAGCATCACCAACTATAGGCAGATTCCAGAAGACCCAGGCTCTGGCATTACAGGCCCAGTAATAATGTTTGAAAACTGGAAGGCCCAGACCACCCTCGTCCATGGGCTTTTGCAAGTGAGACTTCGAGATGCGGGGGGGCTTGTAGGCCCAAACAAAAGGCATGATAATGGCATCCAACGCTTTGAAAAAGGAAGACCTGAGAAAAATAGAAACGTTCTGGAATAGGTACGTGAATTTAGGGAGCACAACCATTTTGATTATATTGATACGGCCAATCATTGAAAGTGGGAGACGTTTCCATTTATCTATCATACACTTGAGCTCATCAGTTAGAACCGAATATTAAGCCTGAAGAGGAGTTTTGAGTTTCTAGGGATGTTAATACCCAGGTATGAAAAATAATCCTGGGAGACCTTAAAGGGCAAACTAGACGACTTTAAAGGACTCCCACAAAACAGAGCCTGAAACTGCACCGTTATCATTGAATTGTAAAATTCTGCAATTTTAGTAGATAGGTAATCCGTAAAAGAGTCATTTAGATATAAAGAGGGGTTGAATTTCTCCCCAATGAAGTGTCTTGCCCAAGGACACAATGACCGAGACTGTCCAAGCCGGGGCTCGAATCGGCAACCTTTCGATTACAAGGCAACCTCCCAACTCTTGAGCCACGATCGCCCATAACTAAAAAACTGTGATAAGTGGAACTAATCACTTTCAAAATAAGCCTGGAATCAATAAGAAATAGTTAATTCTACTGAAACTGCCATAGACAGGGGAGAAAAAAGAGTATTGCTTTTGTAACGGATGCTGGTGCCTCCAAATGTCAACCAAGTCCAAAGATTTAGTAAGAGTATTGAGTACAGAAACAGCTCTCAAAGTTGGGGCCAGGGACACAGAGGACCTATCCAACAATGGATCAAACTAACAATTAAAATCACCACCGATAATGATATTATGGTCATTGTATTGTGAGACGAGATTGAATATTTTACTAAAGAAGTCAGGGTATATATCATGTTTAACGAAAGACCATATATGGATAATCGCAAACACTGAAATACATTTCTTGCACACAGAAATGAATTTTGTTCACTCAAATTAAACTTCTGTTTGCTCAAAATAATTTTCAACATGCAACATTTGTGCTTGCAAATTTTTTTTACGTGCACTCAGAATAGAGGCACTAAAATAATGCCATAAACATTCAGGTGTCACAATAAAATGCCACAAAAATTATTTGTGCAGTTCCTGTTTCCCATCCACAACACGACAGAGGAGCAGATCACAGGCATGACACAATTTTTCAATGGGTTGGTGCACTTTCCCACTGGTGAGAAACATGTATGTTGTTTTTTTTCACTTGTCCTTTAAAATTCAAATTTTTACCAATTATTTCTGCACGACACATGGTGAGAATATTCAGGAAAAAACATGGTGTAAATTATTTATCATAACTCTGTCTTTGCTTGGTCTATCAACACAATTAAAAGACTGTTATACAGTTTAAAGTCCACACTTTCAACATAGAGACTAAAGCATGATTCATCTTGCTGATATGTCATCTTAAATTGGTGATGTGATTTTATTGCGCCAGTACCTCAGTCGACACCAGAGGGTTAAAGAAATTATAGGAAAGCTTACCTAAAAGAGTCCAAGCTGTGTTGAGGAATGAAGGTGGTCATATCAAACTCTGTACAAACTCTGTATGTAAAATGTTTACGCATCTTTCAAGTGATTACTGCACCTATACCCATTGTCCTCAAGACTTTTGCACAGTATTGCATATATATTTCAAAATAAAACAAATACAACGAAAACCCCCCCAAAAGTTGATTCTGTTCATCTGGACGTAGTGTTTTCAGTGAAGAAACGTTTCGTCACGCATCCAAGTGACTTCTTCAGTCTCAGCTGACTGCAGGTTTCTCCAATCTTATAAACAGTACATTTGCACAATGGGTGAAACTAACACTACTGAATGAACAACTGGTTGTGACATCAGTTCATATATCATTAATATACAAATTGTCATGACCACTGATCAACAACCGCTACGTCCAGATGAACAGAATCAACCTTATTGGATTTACTTATCTGGTTGATTGAGCATGCATCAAGACAGCCCAGTGGAAAACTGAAAGCACTGCCTCCATTCATGTGATTGTTAGAAATCTTAGGTTTTTAGCTAATCCATCTAGCTAAAATTCTGCACAGAAACAAATGAGAAACAGAATAAATATGTTCAGGGAACTAAGTAATACAAAATATAAAGAGATAATTACCAACTAATAAATGAATAAAAACAAGGTTAATAAAAGATTGACAAGCACATTACACCACAGATGTTACATTATGCAAATTATTAACAGCATACATCCCCTTTCGGTGCATTGAACGGGACATCCCTTTTGGCAGGTTTGGACTTCCATACCTTGCGCCTGTTTTACCGGTCTGTTACGTTTCCAGTTGTATGGCTCGCTGTGATTTCAAAGTCATATAATAAAACGGGTTTTTTACTTATCAAAGCGACGAGGGTGGCTGGCCTTTAGGAGGTTTTCTGCGACTTTTTTCAGAATGTAGTCCCCTTAAAAAGTTGTACGTTTACGAGACAAACAGGGATTAAACATGAAACGACTTTTAAAAAATCCCATACCTGGTCCAGTCGGCGGGTAGAAGTGAATCACTCAGACTCGTGAAAGGTTGTCCGACTGAAAAAGCCCGGAGCCTAAAATGGCTGCTGTGAGCCAACAAATTTACCCAGAAACACCGAAAATAGTCGGCTAGCTACTCCAGAAATATGACTCGTACTTACAAGTCAAGATGCGGCTACGTCTTTCCTGTTCACAACCACAGTGACTCGGTTATTTATCTTCCTCCTCTTCCTCCTCACTCTGTCTCGCTACATATGGGGCTGCAGACCGCTTTCCGTTTTCTCACCAAGGAGACACACTCAAAGTCACCCCGAGCATCTGTGGAAAGCATTAATGAACCTACCAAAAAAAAACCCAAAACAATTTAATCCAATAAACGTTTCAGTTCAACAAGATTTAGGTACATTTAAAGTTATTCCAAGTGTTTTATGATGGAAAAAACCCACCGACTCCTTAATAAACAGCCTGAGGATAAAGTCAGTCTGAGCTCTCCAGATTAACTCAGCAGGCAGCAGCTTTCCACCCTCTAACGTTTCACCTGACCTGTTTACACATTTCACTACACCTATGGGAGTGTTCACACCCGATCCCCCTAGACCAACAAGCCTTTAAAATGAAGGAACAAAAGGCACAGAACAATAGAAACATTCAAAAACAATGGGGAGACATAAAAATGACGGAACCAACACAATAACATTATAACAACCAAAAAGTGAAGTAAAGTTTCTACAAAAAACACAAAGGCTGCAGACAGACATAAAGAAGTAAAATAAGTACAAAAAAACTGTGAAATAGCCATAGTAATAAACCTGGTAAATGATCATTTTATATCACTGGTTAAACAAGGACAAATAGGGTGCAGCTGAACCATCAAATACCTGCAAGAGTTCTGTGGACCTGTAATTGTTGCTCTTGTCAAAGAGCTTAAAATAAAATGTAATGTTTTATGTCTGGGTAGATGTCTGTGCAGAGGAGAATGGTGGCTAAGCTTTCATCTCTGTTGGAAAACATCCCCCACCCCATGCAGGAAACTCTGACAGCACTGAGCAGCTCCTTCAATGGCAGCCTGCAGCACCCACCATGTGGGACGGAGAGATTTCGCACACTCTGCTGTCAGACTCCACAACAAAGACTTCACAGCTGACCAAACACAGACATCCACACATGTGCAATAACACTAAGTGTATTTTTTCTGACAACATAGTATTTTATTCTATTGTATATATTATGTTATTTTTGTGTTATTCTATTCCATTGTTTTTCTTAGTTTTTGCTGCTGAAACTGCTGAAAAGAGCTAGATACCAGGGCTAGTGTTGGTCTAAATCCACTGTTTATTTATATAAGTGATATATTGACCCAAATCAACTCTATCAGGGCCAGCAAGGCGAGCACTGCTTGCCCATTAAAGGATTTTTTGACTGTTCCCTTATTCACAAGCAGTTTGTACAGTGGGAAGCACCATCCTTGGTTTGGTAAAGGTTTTACGCTTGATGCGCTGTTACAACTCCAAAAGTATTTGTATCTTCTCATCATAGAATTGGACTGTAAATATTTCACTTGCTAGGCAAACATCTAAACAATAGTATGATGTCAATTTTTTAAGATAAAATGCGATAAATTAAAACCAAAGTTAAGGCAAGCTTTTTCCCTGCAACTTAAACAGGGTTCTGTCCCAAAAGCTTCTCTCATCAGGTGTTTACACCATATTTTAAATTACTGGCATTGCAGCTGGCCACTTTCTCTGGAAGCAAGCTTAACCCTGCTTGAAATCTGTCCTGCATGTTGATGTAATTGAAGTCTCTGTGTCAAAACAATGGATTTAGAAAACTTAGAAGCCAGCAGCTCTTTATGGTTAGTTGCAAAATGTGGATAAACCTCTGGTCTTTGACATGAGCCTGATGGGAAACCAGAGTATAGACAAGTTGCTGCTGGCTGTTCAGTTACTCTCCATCGAGCACAGGCACCTGCAAGGTGACTATTGTAGGATATCTTGGACAGATTAGACATGCTGGGCTCAAATTTCTAAGAGCGCTGGTGAAATGGCCAGGGCTGGTACTGGTACTGGTCCTCTGATGGGAGGCTGTTGTTTGTCTTTTGTCCTTCATAATTTTCTGATATTTTCTGTTTATATATCTAACCTACAGTGCATTGTAATGTTGATAGATAAATGGGACTTCAATACAACCCCAGTGCCAAAACAGCTGGAATTTTGTGTACAATTCAAATAAAAACATACAAATTATCAAACCTCTATAGGAGTTTATACGATAGAGTTATAAAATAATATGATTATTAAATTCATATTTCATTTACAAAAGAACATTAAAAACATATTAGAGGTTTAAAAGAAAAATATTAGCTAATTTTGAATTTGATGGCAGCAACACAAAAAAGTCAGGAGAGAGGCAGCAAACTGTTCAAAACTACTAAGGAGAATCGCCTGAAGCAACATTTTGTAAATAACTAGGTTAACTGGGCAAAGGTTAATAACATTTATTGCAGCAGCTGGTCTCCTCAGTTCCCAGATGCTTACAGATTCTTGCTGAAATGTTTGGTTTTTGTTGTTAAGTGTGTGTAAGTGTTAAGTGTAGAAGTCTATGTGAAAGCAAAAGATATAGAGAAAACATCAGGGCTCAACCAGGCAGGATCTCAGATATCACAGACACATGTTTATTCACTCACTGTAAATAAAACCAGTACCATGTTTAATCTTGGCCCTCGTGTCTGTTTGTTGCAGTTACAGATGTCATCCTAAGGGTGGAGTCATTGTTCTGTTGCTTTAACTTGCAACGGTGAGCAGCAGCAGCAGCAGCGCAGCAATGCAACAGAACATATTACTGGGGATATAATTTTTTTCATACAAATATGTAAAGAGATTTGTCTTTATGACCTAACAAAGGCAACAAATAAAACACAGTTTTCTTGTTGAGAGTCATCTGGTAGAAGTACACAGTACATTACAATTGAGCTGCTGCTTAACCTCCCAGCTCCCTCTTTCATAGTGTCCAGCTCCGTCGCCTCAACCACACAGAATATTTCCTGTAGTAACAACGTGT
This sequence comes from Pundamilia nyererei, assembly GCF_000239375.1. Taxonomy (NCBI): domain Eukaryota; kingdom Metazoa; phylum Chordata; class Actinopteri; order Cichliformes; family Cichlidae; genus Pundamilia; species Pundamilia nyererei. The sequence continues at coordinate 261,425 of NW_005187767.1, read as the reverse complement.
CTGAAGCTACTACTTCCTGCTGTGTGCTACATCAGAGAGAGAACAAGAGTGGAAAACATTCTGACCTGATTCTCCTTCTACCCACAGCTCATTTGTAAAAGCATGAAATTCATTTCTGAATAAAGCTTTGAATCAAACCGAGGAGTCCTCCTCTCACTGTTCCTGTGTGGTCAGTTTAACTTTTTCAGAGACAAACAGAGAAGTTTGACTCTTTCTTTTCCTCCTCACGCTAAACCTGCCTCCTCTTCTGTGTTTGTGTATATGTTGCATGAATGCTCACTTGATGACTTCAATTCAATTTTATTTATATAGCTCCAAATCACAACAACAGTCGCCTCAAGGCGCTTTATATTGTAAGGTAGACCCTACAATAGCTGATGGGGGTCTACCTTACACCTACAACAACTTCACAAGAAAAACTAGTATGTCTTTTGTTTCTCTGAAACTTTTACTTCTTTATAACAATCGACTCCTCTGAGTCTTTTTTCATTCATTTACCTACTTTTGGTTTCTGAGCTGAAGTAGCCTAATAGTGCTTAGTGTATAGTTATTATCTCCAAAGAGTAACTAAACTGTTTTATTAAGAACTCAATTAATTGGACTTTAACCGTTTGTCACTCCAATGCCACTTCCTCATGCTTCTAAATCTGGCTGCTCCTCTGAAGCAGTGGAGTCAAGCATAAGGCCCAGAGACCAGGATCGACCAGCAAGACTCTAAACTGGCCCACTGGAAATGTGTAGGAGGGCACAGATTGTGGATTTTGAACTGTATTTTTAATTATAACTGCATTGGATTTATGATATATGGATTTCCTGTTTAACCTGTTATGTTGGCTCTACTGGGACTGAATGAACATCATGTTTTACTCAGGAAAACTTGTGAGTGATACCATAAACTCACCAGGAAGGTGGTCACTGTTTTACTCCTGCCGGTTATTGCCTGGATCATGAAGACTTTCACTAGAAGGAGGACTGGGATCCAGTGGACACTGTGGATGACTTTGACTTTGCTGATTATCTTACATTCCAGGGAATTAACATCAACAGGCCAAGAACCTGGAGGGTGAACCTCTAGAACAAGCAGAGTCCTTCACGTACATTGGCAGTGTGATAGATAAGCACATTTAACCAGATGCAGATGTGATTATCAGGCCCAGATGAGGAAAACATCTGCCGACATACCAAACTGCATCAACACTTCTGACATGGAGACCTACAAAACCTGCCATGGACAAACTGAACATGGCAGTGCCTGAGCCAAACCCTTCCACCCCAAAACCTCAGCAACACAGCAGGTAGCACAATGGAAGAAAATAGTCTGAGATGAAGGTGGGATGACTTTGGTACTCCCTAACAAAGCCAAAAACACTAGAGACTCCCTCACTGGGAACCAATGAAGAAAGAGAAAGCAGGGACAACCATGAAACACTTTCCATCCAGTCAAGACCTTGTTCCAGACATCAAAGTGACAGAAGTGGGATCAAGACAGGTAGTAAATAAAACACAGACCGAGCTGGTGGGCAGGTGTAGATAGACCTTGTTCCATGAAGGAAAAAGGGGCTAGACTAACCTGAAGTGTTTTCTCATTCCTGACGCATAACATACCGACGATTTGTCATGTCCCGAGGCGGCCCATGGGAACGCGAAAGGTAACCTTCTGCATCCCTATGATATGTTCCAGATTGGGGATGAAATCCAATAGTATGACGCTCCTGACGCTAAGACATGTTCCAGCCATGTATTCCAGCCCCAAACCTAGCCTTAACGATAACCTTATCCCTAACCTTAACCACAACATCGTGTTAGAAAGTGTTTTCCAAAGAAAGTAAGATGAATGTACACGTGTAGATTCAGTCTTCTCATGTTTATTCCTGTTTCCGCACATGTAACATAGGAACGTGTTGGGTGGCCGAAAGCGTAACATACTGACAATTTGTCACATAGTATGTTATGCTTTTGGAGTGAGAACGTGTTGAATTTTTCATAGACTTCTATACATCTTATCAATATAAGAAATGCAAGACCTGACCCTCCTGCTGTTAGTGAACCTCCAGCTCCCCCGTCCCTTCGTATGTATAATGTGTTTTTTTAATGTTTCCCATGAGGTCTGTTAGACTAGTGATATCTCGCATACAGCTTCACTTTAAGACGTAAGTGCATGGTGCTAACAGCATCTTATTAATGTGGTTCGGTTAATTTACTGTAGACTAACTGACATTTCAGTAAGGGGATGTGTGAGTGTAATGCTGATCCTGTAGGTGTGTTAATCTGACGATTACAGCATCCAATCTTATCAACACAATAAAAACGCACGCACTCATGTGTTGTTCCTCTTGTAGGTGTGGAAAGGTTAAATGTGTCTGAGAAAGGTCATGGAGATGGAGAGATAAGTAAAAGGTCTGTGTGTGTAGGAGATAATAATGGATTGCGTTTATATAGTTTACTTACTATATACTTTACAATACCCCTATTCATTCACACACTGGTGGAGGCTACAGTTGTAGCCACAGCTGCCCTGGGGCAGACTGACAGAAGCGAGGCTGCCATATCGCACCATCGGCCCCTCTGGCCAACACCAGTAGGCAGTAGGTGAAGTGTCTTGCCCAAGCTCGAACCGGCAGCCTTTCAATTACAAGATGAACTGCCAACTCTTGAGCCACGATCGCCTCAATGTACAAGCTGTTGTCACAATTCCACTTCAGGCTGAAATACTTTTATTCCTACACACTGTTAATTACTCCTGAAGATAAGCCCTTTGGTCACTTTATCACCAGATTTAGGTTTAATGAGCTTTTTATTAAAAGAATCACTGATGTGGAGACACAAGAGTGCGAGCAGGTCAGTCTTTCCTGCCATTTCAGTGATATATCAAAATGAGAGCTCAGATTACTGAGATCCTCACCACTACCACTTCAAGGAATTTCACATACAAGTGAGTCAGAAGGATAACCTAATCCATAGCCCCATCAATCATATTGAATGGATATGTAGTTTGATTAAAACATCTGCTGAAAACACATTTTAGAAGGACAGCATTTTTTTGTATTTAAATTTGCGACATATATATATTTAAATTTGCATTTTCAATATGCATTTCATTTCATTTCGTATATGTGTGTGTGTGTGTGTGTGTGTGTGTGTGTGTGTGTGTGTGTGTGTGTGTGTGTGTGTGTGTACTTTTCCACTTTTTTATACCCCATGTTTCAGGTTTCCCAGTAAAACTTCTGTTTTTCAATGGGACTTTTGAATGGCAAAAACAGCAAACTCACCATATGGAGCTTTACAGCTAAACAGTGCCTCCGCTGTCACCCTGTCACCTGCATCCGTGGTTGCAGGTGCCAGGGTGGGGGTATCGATGTAAGCGTTGCAGGGGCGGGTTAGGGCTCCGCGTGACCAAGGATGTGGGAGGATCGGATTTGTATAAAGTGGATCAGGGTCCGGGTTCCTCTCACCTGTGCTGCACTGAAGGACAGGACTGAAGCGAAGGCTCGTCTTCTTATTCTTATTTTCGTGCGCTCCTGGGAGTTGGTTTAATTTTTTAAAAAAAAGGAAGCAACGGGAAATTTAAACCTGCAGCAGCAAACTGCACGGGACTGTGACGATTTACTTCCATCCATTAGAAAGTCTACAGCTGACAAGTGAGTGATTTTTTTGCTGGTTTAAATGGAAAACATTTAGACCGCTACTGTCTCTTGTTTATTCTTGTGGAGATATTAAAGTCCGTATGTTTAAGAAAGGATGATGATAATGGTATGTCAGTACATGAAGTGATTTTATTCACAGTGTCTAATGAAATCTTGATTGCAGTCATGAGCCGCTGGTTGGTGCTGCTGGTCAGTTTCGGGATCGCGCTTTTGGCGTGTTCTCGCTGCGGGCAGGCGCGCGTCGGACAGAATTCCGTCAGTACGGAGATCCTCGGGGACAGTGACGCGCTGCCGATAAACAGGAGCGCGTGGGAGCCGAGAGTGGACCTGACGGTGAGTGTGTTACCACGATGCGTGTTTCAGTCTGAGGGGGTTCACAGAAGTCTCAACAAGTCTGTGCTTTGAAGTCAATCAAATCAAACATTTGCCTCTCACACAATTTAAAGTTGCACTTCATAGAAATGTAATGGCAAGTAAGAAATGAGTGAAAAATTTATTTTTATAGGAACTTTCTAGTTGGATAAAACAAAGGGCTAATCAATTTAAAAGCCAAAACAGCATTGGTTACAAAAGCACATTTAAACAGATGACTTTTTAGCTGCTTTTTAACCGAGTCCACAGATCTCACTAGATTATATTTACATATATAAATATGACTTTTAACTAATTTACTACTAATTAAAGTTA
>NW_005187767.1:254362-256740 GCF_000239375.1 Pundamilia nyererei | reverse complement strand
AGAGAGAGAGAGAGAGAGAGAGAGAGAAATGTTTATTTGCAGTGTTGTTGCAATGTTTCAAAAGCTTTATTGACTGAACATTATTGGTTACATTGCTTCAGTTTGACAGAAGTTTTGGTCTTTATTTGTTGTTTCAAACGTTTGATTGGTGGGAATATTACAAGTCTGTTTTCACTTTCAAATTACAGGTACCATCTGGGTTACCAGTCACTTATAATATTTACATGTTTCTAAACATTATCATCAAGAACATCACATTGTTTCAAAAAGTTCATTGGCCGGATACTGTTTCAGGTGCATTTCTCAGCTGTTATGATGCTGTAAGCTTTCATGATAAAAAAAAACTATGATGGTGTTTTAAAATTTCTTTGGCTTTCAACATCATCGGGAAGGATAATAAAAGGTTTCTTTGGTTTATCAACTGGACTGTTTTGTCCCAATGTACAGTTTTAAGTTGTAATGTTGAGGTGTACTTTAGAAGAGTGCTACAAAATTAAACGCTGATAATTCTGCGTTGAGCCTATGATGTCGCCTATGCAAGCCTATGATGAGTCGATGACATTTATGATCCATTGACAATCAGAGGAAAACTAGCCAGAAATGCATATTCGGATTTCAGGCCAATCACAATATTTGAAGACTGTGTTTATGTTACATGTAGTTACTTTTTCAGAGAGGTCTGCAGTTAAGACTTACCTATGGCGTAGATTTAGTCCAGAAGTATAAATCTCACATAAAGTGGCTCAGGGCAACTGTCACTGCAAGTCAGAGTAGTTTAAGCCCTCCGTTTGTTATTTCATGCTAATTTTTCACCAGTACGAAAAGATCACCTTAAATTACAAAATGAAAACCAGGTTCATTTGTTACTCTGTAATAATGTTTGTGTGTCTGTCTGCAGGTCTACCAGTGCATGAGTGACCTGGAGTGCAGAGAGGGGAACTACTGTCACACCTCCTCAAGACGTCCTGCCCACTCCCACTGCAAGACCTGCCGCAGAAGGAAGAGGCCCTGCCTCAGGGACACAATGTGTTGCCCCACCAACCGCTGCAGCAACAGTTTAGATGCTCCTCTACAGAAAACTTCAGTTTAACATTAATGACAATAAACTATTCATAATTAAAATTTTATCAAGTGTATTATCTCTATGTTCTTCCTCCGGCAGATATTTGTGTTCCTGATGTGGACGGCTTTGTGTCTGAGAGGATTACAAACACTGATGGAGCGCTAAGCCCGCTCACCAAAAAGAAAGGCGGGAGGCAGGAAGCCAAAGGATCCCCTGGCAGAAGTGAGATTAGTGTTATAAACCCGCAGTATGTTTCCCCCTGCCTCCTTCATGTTTCTCTAAGGGTTTGTGTGTTTGTTTCAGGTCAGGTCGGGAATCCTTGCTTGCGCTCATCCGACTGCTTGGACGGTCTGTGCTGCGCCCGTCACTTTTGGACTCGCATCTGCAAGCCCGTGCTACGTGAAGGACAGGTTTGCACGCGACACCGACGCAAGGGGAACCACGGTCTGGAGCTGTTCCAGCGCTGTCCCTGTGGGGACGGACTCATCTGCCGGACACTGCGAGAACCCGGTACCCAGCTAGCTGCAGTGTCACGGTTCAACTTCTCGGCAACCTCATCTCGCTACTCCTCAGGACTGTCTTCAGGCTCTGCATCACAAGCCAAGGCAAGGCTTCATGTGTGTCACCGATCTAAATGAAGTGGACAAACCGAAAGAATGACTAAGGACTAGTGAGTTGCTGCTTTTGCCAATGACTTACCTCAGAGACAGAAAATGAAGACCTGTGGAATGAAGGGAGGGGTGAATAACATAACTTGTTAAATGCATGACAACACCCGTGGCCCCTCCCCCACTACATCTTACAGTGTTTCTACATGCTAATGCTAATTAGCTTCCTGCCAGGCTGCACTGACAGGCAAACTCAGCAGGAAGTGAAACTCTTTGTGGTGCAGATCTTGTTTCCTCATTTGTGTCTAGACAAGCAGAAACCACTTTGAAATCCAGTTTGACCCCATTTGCACCACCACGAAAAGAACCGGTGTTTGATCCCTAATGCATATCTGCTGCAACTGCCTCCAGCACATGTATTCATGTGCTGAGATTTTGAAGAAACCTGAAATGAAAAGGTTTTGTTTTCATATTCCCAAAACAAAGATAACATCATTACTTCGTTACTAAAGAGGAAAAATAGTTATCAAACAAACCTGTATTAGCTAAAACGTTGAATTAAAACTAAGAAGGAATACGGAACTCAATCTTCAGACACTTCTCCACAATTTCAACCTGTAAAGAAAAAAGAAAATAAGCTTTTACAGGTGTTAAACTAGGTGATGATTTTCAACTGAAGCACTCAAGAGGTGCAAATATTACTCTAA
>NW_005187767.1:251902-254056 GCF_000239375.1 Pundamilia nyererei | reverse complement strand
GAGAGGAATTACTTTCCTGTAAGTGGTGTCTGTATATTTTTGAGTTAATGTTGGTGTAAATATGTATCAGATTTAATTGGTTGTAGCACTCTGCTGATTTTATACCAGCAATTATAAAGGAAATTGTAATGTAACATAAAACTATTTGTCAATCTAAGTTGAACATAGTTGAACTCCTTAAGATTTACCTTTTAAGCTATATGGCTGAAAGTATGCCATGTTTGGAAAGTGTAATGTCTGATAACAACCCACAAGATTTAAGCTGTCATTTCCAATCATAATCAGTTATTTTTTCTGTTTCATTATTGTTGGGATACTTGTAAGATGCCCATTTCTATTGGATTTGTTATTGTTTACTAGCAGTTAGCTTGTAGCAAGTGGTAGCCTAGATCATAATAAATGTAAGTTGTGACTGTGATTGTTGTTCTTATTTGTTTTTTGTGTATCTAAACAACAAAATGGGCTTAAGTATATTTGTTTTGTTTGTTAATCTAAGATGTGTTAAACTGTTGTGGCTTTGTATAGAGCTAATGCTGCAATTTTGGTTAAAAGTAGCGTTTAGCATACTTTAGACAGAAAATCTATCATTAGGAGTTCTGTTCTGAACTGAGAAAAATTAAAGTTTTTAAGTAGAAAGGAGACCAGTAAGAAGGATCCCTAGGCTCTCTGGTCACTTGAACAATACAATGCAGTAAGATTTAACTTGAGTACATGAAACTAGTGGTTAAATCACATCCTTCTCATGCTTTAATATCTGTTACAGAGAGCCCTGCATCTGCTCAGACCACATGCTTATTTAATGTTTTTCCACTTAGCCGATAGGCACTGATAACACAAGCTAAAGTGGGAAAGGAATCATCTCCAAAGGTTTGTAAAGAAAGAGGTTAAGTGAGGTCTGATCTGATAAAAACCGTTTTAAAGGTTGACAAGAATAAAACTACAATCTGATGGCATGTGGGTATGACCATGTAAGGTTTTGTTTGTTTGTTTGTTTGTTTCCTAAAACCTTCCTTCCAATTGATTGTGATCTTTTGAAGGTCTGGACAGGACAACAGAAAAGAACATGTGTTGGTTTCATTGTGGCTGGTAGCTGCTGGGCATAGCTGTTCTCGCTCTGTGTATGGTTGTCATAAAGATAACAAACACACACAGTGTTTTCCATACCCCTCCAGCTGTGTTTCCCAGCTTCCCTGTTCACATATATTCTGCGTGGGTGATTTATCTGCATGAGCGTCACGTTCCTCGTTTCCTTCCTAGGTTTTCCTTGTTGCTCTCATGATAACCTGATTCTTAGCTCTTAGCTTAGTTCCTCCAATCACCACTTGAGGCTGACTCCAACAGAGAGTCCATCCCAAAGAATCCATGTTAAAATAAACTAAGCATTTATGGTTTTGGCCTAGATAGCTAATCTGCCCCTTCATACTAACCTTACCAGCGGGTGATTTCTTTGTTATTATAACTTACTTTTTAAAATTGTATTAAGGTTTAAACTTTGCATTGTTATCCGCATGGTCTCAGTGAATGAAAGCAGGATATAAGACAACATCTAGTCTACTATATGTTTAAGTTTGGACCAAACCGGTAAAAATCCCCTTTCTTCTACTGTATTGAAATGTAACTACACAATTAATCAACGAATTAACTTAATGTAAGAAAAAGAAGCGTAATTGCAACAATATGTCTCGGTTTTTCTACATGACAATGAAATGCAGCTGTAGTAAATGAAAGAAAGTGAAAGTGTTTAAAATTACAAAACCATCATTTTGGTGTCATTTGAGGCTGCGGCTATGGGGCAGGTCTTTATTGGTAAGAAAAGTTGTAAATCTGTTAAAAGAAAAAAAAATACAATTAAAAGTTCAAAATTTATGTCCTCCTTCACATTTTTCAAAGTCGTCCAACAGGCTAGATTGGAGTGTTTGCCAGGCCACTACTGGCCCCCAAGTCTAATGTTTCACACCGCTGGTGTAAGGGCTCACTGTTAAGCATGTCTGTATTTTCTCCAATATGTTTAAATTGACATGGTAGTAACACCATAAATTTAATGTTTTGAGTCAGTTTTTAAAATTAATTTTGTGTTAGTTTTGGTTTTATGGCAACCAGTGTTGGGACTAACGCGTTATTAAGTAACGCGTTACAGTAACTACGTTATTATTG
>NW_005187767.1:249165-250315 GCF_000239375.1 Pundamilia nyererei | reverse complement strand
GAAGTAACTGAGTTACTTTTGATAGAAGTAACTAGTAATGTAACTAAGTTACTAATTTAAAGTAACTTACCCAACACTGATGGCAACACACCGTGAGTATTTTATAGTCTAAAGACATAAAAATAATACATGTAACGAATTGCAGCATTATACTGTAATTTGCAAGTGTTTACAGTGTAAGTACCATTTTACAATGTTATAGTAAGCTAAGTTAAATAGTTAAATACTTTAAATCTACATTACAGTAACTATACGGAGGTTCACTGTAATTCCAATTACCGTGAACAAATTGTAAATCAGTGATGAATGAGCGATGTATTATCAATGAGCTGCAGTCTGTCATAAAATGTCTTTTTCATTTGACTTTTTCAGGAAAAACTGAGAGTAGATGATTGCTCTGTGGGACAGTTTTCCCTTAAAACCTGCTTCATTATTTACAAGTCATGAATTCTGTTTGCCTGTTGGTTTTAGTTGATGCAAGCTGACAGAAGATTTAATCACAACAGGTAACACAGGGAACATCAGTGTCAGGAATTGCACGGATGTTTGTTGCTTTTATGACCCAATAAAACTGCAGCGAGGCACAGATAGGACCGGCAAGTTATAGTTTAACCAGTAACCACTCCCGTAAATACACATTCAACCTCCCATATCAAGCATATGCAGTCCTTGAACCTTTTGCCTCTCCTGGTAAAGTAAAGCAGGTAAGACTCACTTTTGTTTAACTACAGTTTCAAAGCCTTTAAGTTAAAGAAAATATTACTGTTCATGACCCTATGAGACCTGTTTCTTAAAGGTTAGTTAGTGTAATGAGGCTTTTTTTTTATAATTAGAATAAAATAATGTCTCAATAAAACTTTGACTAATGAATTTTATAGCTCCACCCGTTTGTCCTTCGACTTCTGTTGGATGCAAACTGGATCGGTCTGGGATACTACTCAGTCCTGACCTTAGCTTAGTACTGACAGGTGCAAAGCTCGAAGAAAGCCAGAAATATTTATGTACCTATAAACTTAATGTATGTGTTGTTATTGTTTTATCAAGAAACCATCCAGCCTATTATAATGAGATTAAATAGGAATAAAAGTTTTACATAAAATCTCTTTTTGAAATGTATTTTATTTGTTTGTGTTGTATAACAAAGCTCTCG